>NC_141225.1:1620000-1622500 GCF_054856515.1 Filicampus tigris | reverse complement strand
TGTGGACTGGTGCCAGCAGAACCGCCTCCTGATCAATGCGGGGAAATCCAAAGAAATGGTGGTGGATTTCGGTAGGCGCCAGCACTCTTCACCTGCACCAGTGAACATCCGGGGAACAGATGTTGAGAGAGTCTCAACTTACAAGTACCTGGGTGTTCATCTGAACAATAAACTGGACTGGTGCGACAACACAGACGCCCTCTATAGGAAGTGTCAGAGCAGACTCTTCCTCCTCAGGAGACTGAGGTCTTTTGGGGTTCAGGGGACACTCCTCAGGAACTTTTATGACTCGGTGGTTGCATCGGTCATCTTCCAGGGAGTGGTCACCTGGGCAGGCGGCGTCTCGGCCCGGGACAAGAAGCGGCTGGACAAACTGGTCAAGAGGGCCGGCTCTGTCCTGGGCTGCTCCCTGGACTCTGTGGACTCGGTGGGGGACAGGAGGATGTTGGCCAAGTTGTCATCAATGCTGGGCAACCCGGACCACCCCCTCCAGGGCACCCTAACAGCACTCCACAGCACCTTCAGTGACAGACTGTTACACCCTCGCTGTGCAAAGGAGAGATTCCGCCGTTCCTTCTTGCCTGCTGCTGTCAGACTCTTTAACAAGAACATTGTGTAGTCTCTACAAACTGGCGGTCATTAGTGCAATTGTGCAGTCCTGCACCTGAGCTCGTATCGTGCAATACCCAATATTCCCCACTACTGTAATACCGTGCAATACTCAACATTCCCCACTACTGTTAGTCTAGTTTTATTTTTATCCAATGCTGTTCCTTACATTTCACTACAGCACTGCAGCACTGTCACTTAGAGTATTTTTTCCTCTGTACTATGTACAGGCCTAAATGAGTGTTCCTCATATTTTTTATGTAGATGTAGGTTGGTGTGTATACACGTGTATATACACATGTTACTGCGTATATCTACATAGGTTTGATTCTAAATGTTTGCCGTCAATGTTATACATTAATGGCCACATTATGCCGCCGCCCCTGTGTGACCTATATCTTTGCTACTGTAACAATGAAAATTTCCCCACTGTGGGATCAATAAAGGCATTCTTATTCTTATTCTTATTCTTAAATGATCATTAATACAATCGTTTTTTTAAGAGGTAGTGCAAAGAAATAGTAAAACTTCAGTATTTAATTTTGACAACCCTCTGTACAGTCAATGCCTGGAACACATTTTAAGTTGTCTGAGCCTAGGGTAGTGCAAAACAAAGGAAGAAGTAGTGCGAAGAGCAAAACAAACAAAAAAAAATCATCTGTAAATTGTCTGAGCTAGTGCAAAGAATAACCATAGTGTGCAACACCAACACCATCATTTTCAAGTTGTTTGAGGTAGTGAAAAAAATAACACTAAACTTACAGTAACATAAATTGACAACAAAATCTGTAAGTTGTCTGAGTATCTAGACCCACATGTTTATCTATTAAGGCAAGCCAACAAGTCACAGATAATAACAATAGTAATAATTTAAAAAAATTAAAGAAAGTAATTTAAAATACTTTTAGTTATTGGCTATCCAGAACAGTAGCAGGTAGGGTTGGGCATCGTTTGAATTTGGACAATTCCGGTTCCGATGTTTTGATTCGATTCTGGTTCCTAACAATTCGCAATTCCGATTCTTAACAACAAAAGAAAGAAGGAGATATTTTTGGACAATTCACATGAACTTCTCTGTTCTTCAATTTCATCAACTTTTTACTATTTGTGAACTTTACCATGGATTACTCGAAGGGCTGTTTTTAACCAGTATTTTTTGGACAGAGAGGACCACGGCAGCTCGAGTGGGGGCGAGCTTCCGTGATTTTTTTTAATTGGTCGTACTTCGTTTGCAGCTTTTCCGCGCGGCTAACTAGGGAGTCGACGAGCAGTCTGCACTCGACAGAGCAGGGAGGGAGGGGCGCACAAGGCAGGTTTCAGCAGTGTGTGCGGGAGCAACAGACCATTAGGAGCACACGTTGGCAAAGCGCTGTTGGTATCGAAGTCAGTGGTATTGATCGGTAATATTGATGCCACAGCAAGCCAGTATTGTATCCGTTCAAAATGTTTAGTATCGAGTAAGTACCGAAGTATCGATATTTTTGACAAGCCTAGTTCATGCTCTCTGCTGCTGCCGCCACAAGCTCTTGGTGCTTGTTCACGTTTCGTCCTGAAATGTTTTATCAGGTTTGACGTATTGAACATGGCCACTTTAGTTCCACCACTTGCAACTTTCGCACCCCTAATTTTGCACTTAGCTGTTGTACTCGCTGGAGTTTCTATGTTGAAGTACAGTAGTTCCATATCGCCGCCGAAATTATTTCTCCTGTACCTCACTGTTTTTTTTTTCTCTCGCAACATGAAAAAGCAGCCTCGCCATTGGTTAAGGGGCCAATAGCGACGGCTAATACTGAACAGTCACCACACACCAGTGTCGTGAATGAGCAAGATACTGTACAAGGCGCTGCATATATACAAAGAAATCCAAAGAAATGGTGGTGGATTTCGGTAG
>NC_141225.1:1567500-1615000 GCF_054856515.1 Filicampus tigris | reverse complement strand
CCGGCCCACTATCAGCCCTCGTGCGTGTGCCGTGCTCGCGAGGTGGCCAAAATTCATCTCAGCCTACTCGGTGAAAGGCTTCTTTTCAGGCTACTTCCTAATCCCGCGTCGGTGCGAGCGACAACTGCTGTTATTAGGGATTGTGGCATTGTCCCCAACCTGCAGAACCCCCCACAAGATCGATCTCAGCGACCATTCATTTACTAATGTGATCGCACTTTAGTTTACATAATTAAATGTTGAGATATTAAGATTTGAATGAGGCAAAATAACATGCCTTTTCTCTCAAATATATTGTTATAATCGTTTGTTTCTGATACTGTAATTATTTTCGGTATAAAAATTAATTTGGTGTTCAAAAAAACTTTTTTCAAACTAGAGTCAAGAAAAAGAGGGGGTCGTCTTATAATCAGGGCCGTCTTATATTCGGGCCAATACGGCAAGTAACTTGACTATGACTTCTGGCTGGCTGTTGAACCCAAATAATGATACAATATGACAAATCCAGCCCGGGGCTCGTGATGCAAGTAAACACGTGCGTTGGCTAAGTACTACTGGCGCATTTGAAGCGTGTCCACAGCGGGTTCAAATTGTAAATTAGCCAGCTAATGATCTTTAAAAAGCCTCGGCTGTTAGAGCATTTCTCCTGCGGCGACATCAATCATGGATGCTTTTTTTTTTTCGTTTTGTTTTTTGGTCGGAGGGCGGAATGGGGCGGGGGCCGACAATGTTTATGGCCGGGGGGTCACGGCCGGAAGGGTACCCAAGTCAAGGGTGGAGGGTCACGGCCGGACCGGCAAAAGTGGTCAAGTGCCCAGCTCTGTTGCTTTTGTTTGACACAGTACATCGAGCACTAGTTTAATGGTATAAAACGTCTTTGGACGTGAAATGGTTTGTGCCCAGATAAACTCGCCTTTATGACTCGTCGAAGCTTTTCGACCTCGCGCTAGCTTGCTAACTGCTAACAAAGAGACGAGTTTGTTTACAACACATCACTCAGCAAAATGTTCTATAATGTTCCATAAACTTATATGAAATTTGTATACCTATATAATTAACAGATTAATGTTGAACAGCAGTGCGAACTAAATCTTGAATGAAAAGTAAAAAGAGAACAATAACTGATATAAAGTCGTAAGATCATAACCTTGTATGTTGTGATGGTGTTAAGTGGTCACGTTGAAGATTTGACAGCTATTGTGCGCGTTTGCTTTCAAACAACTTCCTTTCTGCCTCCGGTTAATTTGAATCACTGCCAGTATCACAAAATAAAATCTCTACTTGACCGATTAGAGCAACCATAAACAGCACAGGTATTAACCATTTTTAGAAACACATAACGGACTTCTGTTATCTCACTCACTCACTCGACCGCCTGCCCCTGTGGCAGCATACAAATGTGACGTCACGCATTGGGGGGTCGGTTAGAATCACTGAATATATTTTAGAAGTACAAATGCTGCACCTTGCTTTATTACAAATGTACATTCATGTGAATACAGTGTGTATCCCATATCTCACTCTCACAAGCACGAAGACCTATGAAAATAGGGTGTTTATTCAACAAACGTATTTTGTGTGTATATGTGACTACAGATACTTCGCAAGAGATGATTTAAATATGAATAATTTTACATCCAAGTGAGTGTGCAATTCTTTAGAATTACCCAAAAATTGCCGCTTATTTGGGATTTTTTTCAAAAGGCGAGGTATCGGTACAGTATCGGCATTGGCCGATACTGCACAACCAGGTAGCGGAATCGGTATCGGCCAAAAAGTGGTATAGGAACAACACTACTTATAACCAATGACTCGGATGCAAAAAAAAGCATAATCAGGACATCCCGAGATCCGTCTATTATCTGAACCGTCTTATTCCTCATGAGGGTTGCAGGCGTGCTGGAGCCTATTCCAGATGACTTCGGGCAGTAGGCAGGGTACACCCTGAATTTGTTGCCAGCCAATCACAGGGCACACACAGACAAACAACCACTCACAATCACCGAAGGACAATTTAGTGTTCCATTAAACTACCGTGCATGTTTTGGGAATGTGGGAGGAAACCCACACAAGTACGGGAAGAACATGCAAACTCCCCACGGGAAGGAGGCGGGCCCACAAACGTCTTGCCGGTGTTGTGCCAAAGTACTCAACATCCTGGCCGCGGGGGCACCTGCCAGAATCTGTTGTCCCTCCTCCAATCAGAAAAAGGTAACCAGTGACTTGCTCTGTGTATTCCTAGGATCATTTTGAGTAACTGTAGCATGTTGCCCTGCTAGCATGTTGGAGTAGCTCTTCTCTAGGGCTGTTGTGTCTTTCTACCTTTAAAGCCAGGAGAGTGGATACGTCTTTTTCTTTTTTTAATACAATTCTCGTTTTCTTAGCTAATGAAATGCATCAGAATATACATGTGACGGTGTCATGAGACAGCGGAGAATGTCTCGGGCATTAATGGCGACGCAGACGATCGCAGGAGCTCTGAAATAAGTAATGTCAGTGAAAAAGATGACGCACTTGTGGACTCTGAACCAGTGGAACCAGTCGAACGTGATTGTAGACAATGTCAATAACGTCTTTGTAGCAGATTAGATGATGGTAATCACCACTCATTTTTTTAAATGTAAAAATAGTGCTTCTTTTGCACTGACACTTAATTTTTACATCTTCGATTGAAACAGTAAATAATAAATTCGGGCCTGTGTGAAAGCCATATGTCTAAGCTCTCAAATTCTTTTCGAATTATGTTTATTTATTATCTGCTATAAGGGCTAAGATATCAATTATTTTGTAGGTGTTCAATTTCTGGGAGAACCTCAGGTTTAAAGGGATGGACGGCCATGTTTTCACTAACAAGTTCATTTTGTATATTTTTTGATTGGGAAAATGAAAATAGTTGTCATTTTCCATTTTATCAATACATTTGGGAGAAATTAGGAAATAAGTGACTCCATGCATAACGCCTCCTGTTAATGAGGCAAATGGCCGCGCCCCCTACCGTTCTATCCTTGTTCGGTCGGAGTCACTGGAGGGACCGATTACAAACTCTCCATTGGAAATCATTGTACTTTCATTACTTATAACGACCAAAAAAAGTGATCAATTGGCAACAAAATTTATGTGGACATCCCTACTAATGCCCACTTCAACATATCAAAAGGAATAACCTCTCCGTGGCTGATTTATATGAGAATGAGGAAATGTGGAAGTGAGCAGAGCTACATAGATTTATGCTGAGACAACCGCACACTGCTTCTTTGATTGAAAAAAAAAAAAGAAAAAAAAAAAAATCAGATCATGGCGAGGCATTAAACACCAGTCAGGATATTTACAGAGACCAAAGTGGGAATGAGTAGACATGCATATTTATTTGGATGAGGAATGGCCCCAGTTTTTCGACGTACAACATTTTCACAAATTATACATTACGGTATTTTTCATTCATTATAATTATAATGAAAATGACTACAACCCTGCTCAACAATAAGGAAGAGACTAGAAAAAAATGTAATCCATGGCAGAGTTCTGAGGCGAAAACCACTGCTGACCAAGAAGAACAAAGGCTAATCTTTTACAAAAAAAAAAAAAAGATTCCCAAGACTTCTGGGAGAATATTCTATGGACTAATGAGAAAGAAACGTTCAAGGTATATGTCTTGTTACAGCTGGTGTAAATGTAACACAGCATCTCAGAAAAAGGACAGCATACCAACAGTCAAACATGGTGGTGGCAGTGTGATGGGTCTGTGCTAATTGAGGACCTGGATGACTTGCTGTGATTGATGGAAACATGAATTCTGCTCTTTACCAGAAAACACAGAGGATGAATATTTTTGGCCATCTATTGGTTGAAAAAAAAAAAAAAAAAAAACTAAATTAAGGAATGTAGAGTAGACAAGTCAAAGTTGGGACTTGAATCACATTAAAATGCTGTGGCATGACCTTTAGGCTGTTGCTGCTTGAAAACCCTCCAGTATATCAGAATTTAAGCAATTCTACAAGGAAAGGAAAATATCTCCACAGAGATGTGAAACACTTATTGCCAGATATAGAAAATGCTTGATTTCGGTTGTTGCTAGTGAGAATGGTCGAAGCCATTATCAGGTTTAGGCAGCAAGTGATTTTTCACACAGGGCTAGGAAACTTTGAATATTTTTTTTCCTTAATAAATAAAATCACCATTTAAAAACTGCATTTCATGTTTACTTGGGTTATCTTTTCCGGATATTTACATTTGTTTGGTGATCTTAAACATTTACGAAGGGAAACTGCAAAAAAAAAAAAAAAGTATTAATTTGAAAAGAGGGCAAAACCCTGGCTATTCTGTGGATTTTTCTTCCACCGCTAGGGGCGGTCATGCTCTTTCACA
The DNA here is from genome assembly GCF_054856515.1 of Filicampus tigris. NCBI lineage: Eukaryota > Metazoa > Chordata > Actinopteri > Syngnathiformes > Syngnathidae > Filicampus > Filicampus tigris. The sequence continues at coordinate 1,610,635 of NC_141225.1, read as the reverse complement.
GCACTGTATGAGCATGAATTTATGAGGCCTGCTCGGACGAGAGGAAAAACATCTTCTAAGACAACCATAACAGTCCAGTTGCGAGCTATTCAATGGCCTAAGACCGCATTAGGACAATTCATACGCCAAGTTTTGGGGAATTTGACTTCTCCAATGTATTCTATTAAACCTCAAAATCCGTATCGTATGGTCTTAAAACATGTACAGAATTCACTCTATTTACACAACAACATTTACACATGAGATCAAGAATTTAGGAATTTGAAGGTCTTACCCACTGTGGTCCCACTTCCAGGCCATCTCCCTCCAGCTGTTTTTATCCTGCAGAGCCTGGTACAACCCCACAGCAGCATGTCCAACCTGAGCTGCGACCTGCACAAAATGCCACAACACTCTGGCTACATAGTGTACTACAGCGGAAATTTCAAACATACTTACATAGTGTACTACAGCGGAAATTTCAAACATACTAACAGCTGAAGCCCTGCGCACAAAAGGCGAAATCGGTGCTCGTCACCATCGGTTCTCGATATTTTGCCATGCGCCCCTTATGTGCTGGCTGGGTCATTTTTTGAGTGCGGATGGCGCAGCGTCATCGGCGCAGAGTATCAAACATGTTTGCTAGTTTTAAGGCTTGGCACCATCGGCGCTAGGTCTGCGGAGCACAGGGGCCAACCGCACACAGCTATTATCCATGGTGACTGCGCTCTTCATACACCAAATATGGTGGCATTTTTGCAGTTGTCTCGAACTTAAGTACATAATGAGAGCTTTTATATGAGAGCCAGGACATGATGGAGAGGAGAAACTAAGTCTCCTGGCTGGCCTGGGAACACTGGGATGACCCTATAAGAGCTGGATGAAGTGGCTGGGGAGTTATTGTCCATCCATCCATCCATCCATTATCTCCCGCTTATCCGAAGTCGGGTCGCGGAGGCAGCAGCTTCAGCAGGGAAGCCCAGACTTCCCTCTCCCCAGCAACATCCTCCAGCTCTTCCGGAAGGATCCCAAGGCGTTCCCAGGCAAGCCGGGAGACATAGTCTCTCCAGCGTGTTCTGGGTCGTCCTCGGGGTCTCCTGCCGGTGGGACATGCCCGGAACACCTCACCAGGGAGGCGTCCAGGAGGCATCCTAATCAGATGCCCGAGCCACCTCAACTGGCTCCTCTCGACGCGGAGGAGCAGCGGCTCGACTCTGAGTCCCTCCCGGATGGCCGAACTTCTCACCCTATCTCTAAGGGAGAGCCCGGACACCCTGCGAAGGAAACCCATTTCGGCCGCTTGTATCCGAGATCTTGTTCTTTCGGTCATGACCCACAGCTCATGACCATAGGTGAGAGTAGGAACGTAGATCGACCGGTAAATTGAGAGCTTCGCCTTTCGGCTAAGCTCCTTCTTCACCACGACAGACCGATACAGGGTCCGCATCACAGCAGACGCTGCACCGATCCGCCTGTCGATCTCCCGTTCCATCTTACCCTCACTCGTGAACAAGACCCCAAGATACTTGAACTCCTCCACTTGGGGCAGAATCTCATCCCCGACCTGGAGAGGGCACGCCACCCTTTTCCGACTGAGGACCATGGTCTCAGATTTGGAGGTGCTGATCTTCATTCCGACCGTTTCACACTCGGCTGCGAACCGCTCCAGCGAGAGTTGGAGATCGCGGCTTGAAGAAGCCAACAGTACTACATCATCTGCAAAAAGCAGAGATGCAATACTGAGGCCACCAAACCGGACCCCCTCGACACCTCGGCTGCGCCTAGAAATTCTGTCCATAAAGGTTATGAACAGAATCGGTGACAAAGGGCAGCCTTGGCGGAGTCCAACGCCCACAGGAAACGAATCCGACTTACTGCCGGCAATTCGGACCAAACTCTGGCATCGGTGGTACAGGGACCGGACAGCCCTTATCAGGGGGCTCGGTACCCCGTACTCCCGAAGCACCCCCCACAGAACTCCCCGAGGGACACGGTCGAACGCCTTCTCCAAGTCCACAAAACACATGTAGACCGGTTGGGCAAACTCCCATGCACCCTCGAGGACCCTGCTGAGGGTGTAGAGCTGGTCCACTGTTCCACGGCCAGGACGAAAACCACATTGCTCCTCCTGAATCCGGGATTCGACCTTCCGACGGACCCTCCTCTCCAGCACCCCTGAATAGACCTTGCCGGGGAGGCTGAGGAGTGTGATCCCTCTGTAATTGGAGCACACCCTCCGGTCCCCCTTCTTAAAAAGGGGGACCACCACCCCGGTCTGCCAATCCAGAGGCACTGTCCCCGATGTCCACGCGATGTTGAAGAGACGTGTCAACCATGACAGCCCCTCAACATCCAGAGCCTTTATGAACTCCGGGCGGATCTCATCCACCCCCGGGGCTCTGCCACCGAGGAGCTTTTTGACTACCTCGGTGACTTCAACCCCAGAGATAGGAGAGCCCACCTCAGAGTCTCCAGGCTCTGCTTCCTCAGTGGAAGGCGTGTCGGTGGAATTGAGGAGGTCTTCGAAGTACTCTCCCCACCGACCCACAACGTCCCGAGTTGAGGTCAGCAGCACCCCATCTCCACTATAAACAGTGTTAATGGTGCACTGCTTCCCCCTCCTGAGACGCCGGATGGTGGACCAGAATTTCCTCGAAGCCGTCCGGAAGTCATTTTCCATGGCCTCCCCGAACTCCTCCCACACCCGGGTTTTTGCCTCAGCAACCGCCAGAGCCGCATTCCGCTTGGCCTGCCGGTACCCGTCAGCTGCCTCCGGGGTCCCGCAGGCCAAAAAGGCCCGATAGGACTCCTTCTTCAGCTGGACAGCATCCCTTACCGCTGGTGTCCACCAGCGGGTTCGGGGATTGCCGCCGCGACAGGCACCGACCACCTTGCGGCCGCAGCTCCGATCGGCCGCCTCAACAATGGAGGCACGAAACATGGTCCACTCGGACTCGATGTCCCCCGCCTCCCCCGGGACGTGGGAAAAGTTCTGCCGGAGGTGGGAGTTGAAACTCCTTCTGACAGGGGATTCTGCCAGACGTTCCCAGCAAACCCTCACAATACGTTTGGGTCTGCCAGGTCGGACCGGCATCTTCCCCCACCATCGGAGCCAACTCACCACCAGATGGTGATCAGTTGACAGCTCCGCCCCTCTCTTCACCCGAGTGTCCAAAACATGCGGCCGCAAGTCCGATGATACGACTACAAAGTCGATCATCGAACTGCGGCCTAGGGTATCCTGGTGCCAAGTGCACATATGGACACCCTTATGCTTGAACATGGTGTTCGTTATGGACAATCCGTGATGAGCACAGAAGTCCAGTAACCGAACACCGCTCGGGTTCAGATCGGGGGGGCCGTTCCTCCCAATCACACCTCTCCAGGTCTCACTGTCATTGCCCACGTGAGCATTGAAGTCCCCCAGCAGAACGATGGAGTCCCCAGGTGGAGCGCCCTCCAGCACACCCTCCAAGGACTCCAAAAAGGGTGGGTACTCTGCGCTGCCGTTTGGTGCATAAGCACAAACAACAGTCAGGACCCGTCCCCCCACCCTCAGGCGGAGGGAGGCTACCCTCTCGTCCACCGGGGTAAACCCCAATGTACAGGCGCCAAGCCGGGGGGCAAGAGTTACCATGGAGTTATTGTCCGTCTCAGTGAAAAGGTCTATTTTACTAATGGACAGAGCTGGGCACTTGACCCTTTTTTGCCCGTACGGCCGTGACACTCCACCCTTGACCTGGTCACACGCATGAGGGCAGATTAGTGGGCCGGACTAAAATCCACTTCCGGCCATGCTTAGTCCAGCCATTTTTTTACATTTGTCACCCCCGACCCCTCCACCCCAAAAGTGGGCATCCGGCCGGGCCGGAGGGTCCCACCGGTCCGGCCCAGGGACGGACTGGACCATATTCAATATTTGTAAACATTTGAATGTACTCCATAATTCAAAAGAGCGTAGCCGTGAAAGATTATTGAATGTGTCATTCGTAATTGGTTTAAATAATTATCACTTCTAGTACTTTTCTAGTGAATCATAGTCCACACATAGTTGGATTGATAGAAAAATCCATTGACCTGGTTGCATTTGGTCAGAAGCACATTAACAAAGAAAGTATTTTGCATACATGTCGCTGTCATCCGATAGAATTCAAGACCATCACTTGTCAGGGAACCCCTCCCAAAAAACAGCAGATTTAGATTAATAATTTGCAAAAATAATAGACCCAAATAGGGACTGACGCAGAATATAGATTGGGGAAAAACATTTGAAATTTACCAAATTTGGACATATGTGGTTTCAGCTCGACAGAGTCGATATACAAATTACCAAGAGCGGCTGCACCAAATGTACCTTTCCAACGCTCATGGCAAGGTCCATGTTGACCACAAACACCATTTTGTACATGTAGTCCTCATCAGCTTCCTGTAAAGGAGACATACGAGACACTGAGATTTGGCTATGGACAAACTCATTAAGTCAATGAGTCAATGTGTACCTGTTGAGACTAAGGCTAGGTTAAGGGCACCTCAATCTCCAGTTTGTTGAAGTAGTACATGGCCGCCTCTTCAGCAGAAATATTCCCAGTATGCAGGAGTGCCTAGAAATGACGAGAAAAATAATAATTACGCTCAGGCATTAAAAGCATTCCCTGAAATGGGAATGTGCAAACAGAAAAGATAAACAATTGTCGATTATCCTAGCAATTATTCCACTGATTACTCGCGTAACCTCTGGGTCAAGTGCTTCTATAAAAAGATCAAATAAAAGATCCAAAATAAAATTAAACACAAAATCCAGTCACAACTGTCACACCCGCCTCCTGCCGCCCTGCCGACTAAGGCGGCCACGACTAGTCGACTAATCACGACGACGTCGACGATCTAAATCGTCGACAATTAATTTAAGTCGTCGACAACTGGTTTATTTATATATTTATTTATTTGGAGCATTGCTTTTTTCTTGAAACAGCCTCGTCTTGCGCTTTTCCTCACTGGCTGGTTGCCTGTCAAGGGCGCACATGGTCATCCGGGTCTTTGTGATCTACACAGAAGCATAGTGGGAAGTGACGCGGGGTGTCATGGCTACCTGGTGTTAGCAACAGAGACCTAAAGGCATGGCACATTTCACCCACAAATACTTACGATGCAAACCTCCCTTTCATGGCAGCACAACGGGGATTCTCGATAATCGAGAAAGGAAGTACGTTGTGGCTGATGCTTTTTTTCATTTCTGACACGTTCAGTCGCGTCTGAAAGATATCTGTAGTTAGCACACACACACCCGTTACGGTGTGCGTTTGATGCCCACGGAAACAATGTCCTTTTTGCGATGCTAACATATTGTAGCGCCTAATATGGATTAAGGATTTAGTCAGCGAACTCGCGTTTTTAACAACCACAACAGTGTGCGTATGCCGTGTTTGACATCGAAGCAGAAAACACATAATTAAGTTTGTTGCAATATACAATGATTTAGTACTAACTAGGCCTGCACTATATGTCGTTTGAACATCGCGATTGCAATGTGCGCATGCGCGATAGTCACATCGTAGGACGTGGGATACTTTCACTTTTTTTTTTCTTAGAACATGCAAACTTGTTTTGCTTCATAAAAGCAGCAAGCCAAGTGCACGACACAGCCTGTGTCGCTCACCTCCTCCCTCCTGCCAGTCACCGACCCCTCCACCTCCACTCTCACAGCCACTGCTGTCTGCCTGCTCTGAAAACACGAACAGGCGACATGGAGGAGGAGACAACGGCTGCAGAAGCGGCAGTGGATTAAGTCCCCAAAAGAAAGTCAACATCCGAAATATGGAAGTATTTAGGATATAAAAAGGACGATTCAGAACAAAAAAAAACATTCTTTGTCGACAGTGCCTCACCGTTGTTGCTGCAACGCGAGGTAATACAACAAACCTGTCCGACCATTTGAATCGCCATCACAAGCCCCGAATGACCAGTTCAAACTAAGACGTGGGACAGACGCCTTTGCTCGCATAACACCTTATGATAAGAAGTCCAAACAGCATCGACAAACCATTTTTGTTCGAATTTGTTTACAACTTCGCTGCAGTTTCACAAAGTTTTTTTTTATTATCTTAATGTTATATTTTTGTAAACAACTCAGCCGCTAGTAAACCTGCTTTTTATTTTTTCTATATTTAGTTGAAGAGGTTTATAACTCTGCTGCTGCTTTAGAGGTTTTTTATTTTCTATTTTTGAAATGACACAAGGGACTAGTGCAGTTGCTCTTTTATCTATTTTTTGTTTTAAAATATTTGTAATATTTTGCTGCTGTTTACATTGAAGTGTGAAATGCAGTGTTAAATAAATAATCTATTATGTTACAGAGACATGGCCTCCGTGATCTCTTTTATATACAGCAATCATCATTCACAGATGAACCCCCTTAGTCTGGATTAAACGATATTTTGTGAATACAATGGTGTCATGGTGAGTTAACCAAATGATTCCCAAACAAAGCGATTCAAGTCATCTGGTGAAAATTCTTCTATTTTTAATATTGCAATATATATCGCAAATCCCCCGAAAATCACAATGTCATTTTTTTTCCAATATCATGCAGCCCTAGTACTAACAAAAAAATATGCTCCTCCTAATAAATAACGATTTTTTTCCCTTATTGCATTGATTGTGCAGACCAATTTACTACTATTAAATTACCCATATTTATTAGTGAAGAAAGACAAAACGTTTGGGATAAAGATTGAATGAAAACAAAATTTGAAACCAATACAATTGTTTATTTCAGTTTTCTTTATCACAGTGCTTTTTCATAATTTACTCCTCTGATTTCACTATCTTCTACATAAAAAAATGCTTGGTGCCAAAGAAGAGTGAAATTTGTTTGCAAGTATTTCTTTTTGTATTTATAGAAAGTTTCATAGGATTAGTGCAATTCTGCATAGTGTATAGTTTTGGTTTCATTTTTAAATGCACTAAACAATTGCAGCCAAAAGTTTTAAAGCCACAATATTGACTTCAATTTAAGATGCACCATCATTTATGAACATCTCAGTACTGCTGGTACAAGCTGCAAAGTTTAATCAAAGTTGAATGTTGTATCATCTCATTAATTTGTACATACATAAAGAATCAGGCTGTAAACTAATTATGGGTGTATAAGAGCAGCTGCTTGCTGGTGCGGCACGCTGCAATTTACATATGATCCGATTAGTCGACTAATCACGACTACTGTTGGTGATTAGTCGACTACCAAAATAATCGTTTGTGGCACCCCTACCACCGACTCAAGAATGATAACCACAGGAGTCAGTCCGAGTTGCAACACATCCTTACACATTTTAAATAAGACTTAGGGTTTCTGAAGTTATTATATAGTCACTTAGTCGTAAATATTTTCATTGAATTTAATTTGTCCAAAAACTGTGGGTTGATCCAGCCAAGTGGTGCATACGCACTCGATTGCTGCAGAGACAACCTCTCGAGCGGCTGTAAGAACGTATACGGTCCATTGCTGGAAAGTGCATCTTGCTGGCTGTGAGTGAGCCCACGACCCACTGAAACCATTGATGTGTATTACACATACTACTACCATTTATTTTTGTTGATTTATTGTCCACATTTTCCCACAATAATTCACATCACTTACACTACCACTGGGTCTCTGCTAGCGATGTGTTGACAACAGACGTGTCTCAAACTATAAATGAAAAACTAAATGAGAAGATTTAAAGAAGTAGTATAGTTGAAACGAAGATTTAAATATTTTGTGACTTCAACACGCAGGTGGGCTCTCATGATAACGCCTCCTCAACTAAAATCCCCTCCGCGGAGGTTGCAGTCATTACGAGGGTTGTGGGGGGCTAGTAACACATGAATTGAAGGTATTTGTTGTTTTAGCAAGTGGTTCTCCTATCATCACATTAATAAAGTTCAAGAAATAGGAGATCAGTGCTGGTCTCGACCAGCCTTGACAGTTCAGTTCAGCCAGTCCTGGATCAAGACAAGATAAAGACTTTTGGGAATCGAGGCCAAGATAAGACCAAGACCTTTAAAATGTGGTCTTGAGTGTTATAAGACCAGTGATCCCTGAAAGTTAGAAGAGCAAACCTGCACAGAAGATTGTAGAAGTGTATTGTTGTACCTGTTTAGCTGCCTCTTCCGGAATATCCAGGTCCCGAAGTTGTTGCAAAAACACAGGATTCACATTCTGGGAAGCTGAGTCTGGGGGATTTGGTTGCTTCGATGGCTCCATAATTAACTGCTTAAGAAAAAGAAAATTAAAAAAAAAAAAAGTCTTAATACACAGAAAAGGGTTTTTAGCAGAGGTGGCCAGCATCCTGAGGAGATGCTTAATGCAAAAAAATAAATGTTGTCAAAATATGACTTAGGCCATTATTTTAAGTAGCTGACGATGTTTCTGTTGCAGCTGCGTGACATTTAAAACATCCAGGATACTGGCCAATGAGGACCGGAACTGCCCATCGTGAGCTTTGCGTGAGCGGAGAACAGCGCCATCAATGTAATGCCGATGGAGCCTCGTGAGCGCCGGGCTTAACCCATTAAGGATGGGAGTGCATAACCGTCTTTCTATCCTTAAAGCCTGGAGCGCCGTTGCGTCTTTCTACCCTAAAAGCCCGAGAGCATATACGTAATTTTCTTTTTTTCCATCCAATTTTTGTTCTCTTAACGAATGAAATGAACCAGTAGAACGTGATATATGGTTAAGATATATGTTTGTATACAATGACAACATCGACGTCTTTGAAACAAAATAGAGGATGGTAATTACCACTGGATTTTTTAAATTAAAAATAGTGCTTCTCTTACACTGACAATTTATTTTTACATCTTTGATTGAAACAGTAAAGATTAATCAATTCTGGCCTGTGTGCAAGCCACATATCTAAGGTCTCAAAATCTTTTGGAATTATGTTTCTGTCTGCTAAAGGGGCTGAGATATTAATTATTTTGTAGGTGTTGAATTTCTGGGAAAACCTCAGTTTTTCAACGGTAATTCCAAAGACGACCTTAGGTTTTGGGGAGCTGTTGAGCGAGGCACTTTAGGCTTTAATGGGTTAACACCAGCAAAATAACCACTGCCTGAAATATATTGCAAGTTTCGTTGTAATATTTTCAGACTATGATTAGCATATGCCTACACATGTCCACAAAAATGTGGGTGAAAATCAAGGTTTTCGTACGTTTTGTAATAGTCGGTCAGGTTGGTCACAGTACACGCTGGCTGTGTTCGCCAGTCACTTTCACAATATATATATACATTTATTAATAATATATATTTTTAGATTTATAAATTTAAGCATTAACATTAAATATATATACAGTAAAACAGTCCCACGCATAGTCCCGCTGTAATGTTCCTGACAGAATTTTAAAATAGGAACATTTAGATCAATTGTTTAGGAAGTGAATTTACATTGGTAAGCGGATCTGTAAATGTGATGCAGTCCAAAATTTTGGCGCAACAAACTTTAGCACTGGTGCAACTAAGAAAAATAGTAGGAAATACCAGTGCAACAGGTACAAAAGGTTATTCTAGAGCCCTGTAACGTAAATAAAGCATCTTATAGCCGCTCTTGCTTGCTTGCTATTAATGCTGAGGACAATGTTGTTCCCTTTCTCTTGAAAAGAACTGATTTAAATTTGGCCATTAATGCCTAATGTAATAAATCAGACAAGAGTAACTGAAATTGCATCATTTATAAGTAGCCCATCTTTTGAAATAAGATTTACTGTACAAAATTCAAAGAATAAAACCAACCAATCTAAAAATGGCATAGGCCTCTGTGGTCTTAAAAAAAAAAAAATATATATATATATATATATATATATATATATATATATATATATATATATATATATATATATATATATATTATGACTCTAAAATAGAAAAACGAATCGAGGATTTGGAATCATGACACTGTACTGGCCTCACAGAAACATATCTGATAACCAGCTAGTTAAACACCTCCACACAATAAGTCACTGACGCCAGGATGGGTTTACACCTTCTCTTTATATGGCAGGTGTGAAACTGTAACAGATACAGAATGAAAAATGTATAAAATGTACGAAAGTCTACGATTCACAAACAAAATGGCGGCACAGTCGGCAATGTAAATAGTTAACTTCTTAATTTCTAATTTGCAAGTTCGGCTATCTAACATCAATCTATTATTAATTACTTGAAAAATACTTACAGTGAATGCCGTTTTATGGACTTAAGCGTCAGACACAACTCAACTTGCTTCGCGTATTGACTGTACTAGTGTGAGCACTGAGCAAGAGCACTGTTCTCGCGCTGATTTTTTCACCCTTTCTTAAAGGGGCAGCGCACCATTAAAAACACAGGCTTAAGAAACGCCATACATCTGTGACTGATAAAGGCAGTGGTTTTAAATCTTGCGTGTTGGTGTGTTGTTATTGGAGTTCGATGTATAAAGTCGTTAGGTGCATCATTAAAATCTCCTCCAAGTATTAATTGTGCATCTTTATGTTTTCATTTGAGTGTTTCAAATGTTTCACAAAGGGGCACATGATTTTGGCTTGATTATTATTATTGTAACTGTATAAACTGCAAACAATAAAGAAGGTGTTATATAATTTGAAAACCAAGATTATCCATCTACCGTCATCTGAAAAAATGGTCTCAAAGAGATGAGCTTTAATTTTAGAAGAACAGCTACCCCTTCTGATTGTTGTGAAGCATATGAAAAAAATAACATTCATCACCCCACTGTGCTTTCCAAAATTTCACATCATTAACACTTGAATGAGTCTCTTGTAAAAAAAAATCAAGTCTGCATTTTTTAGTCTGCAAAACATAAAGATAGGTATCCTTTTTGTGTTGTCACGGATACCTCTAACATTAAGGGATATAATTTTTCAGGAACTGAAATGCCATGCAATGTCATCTGCCATTTAAATCAACAAAATGTAGAAAAATAACGCAAATTGGATGTCTGTTAAGGACAATAAGGAATGAGAACACCAATGGAAGATGCTTTCTAAAAAAAACTAAATTGTGAGCACCTAAAACAAGGCAAACTTGGACTTATTCTAAATTATTCTAATTTGAAAGTGAACTGTTTGACAAGTGGGAACATGCTAAATAACTATCTAACACTAAGGCATTATCTTTCATTCATTCATTCATTATCCATACCGCTTATCCTCACAAGGGTCGCGGGCATGCTGGAGCCTATCCCAGCTGTCTTTGGGCAGTAGGCGGGGGACACCCTGAATTGGTTGCCAGCCAATCGCAGGGCACACAGAGACAAACATCCACACTCACAATCACACCTAGGGGCAATTTAGACAGTCCAATCAAATTACCATGCACGTTTTTGGAATGTGGGAGGAAACCGGAGTACCCGGAGGAAACCCACGCAGGCACGGGGAGAACATGCAAATTCCACACAGGGAGGCCGGAGCCGGGATCGAACCCACGACCTCTGAACTGTGAGGCGGACGTGCTAACCAGTCGGCCACCGTGCCACCAGGCATTATCTTATTTTATTTTTTTATTTGATTTATTTATTTTTTTAAATCCAATACTAAATTCTAAATATCTTACTATACTATCAGTTTCCAGCAGTATGTCTCATGCCATCAACAATGGAGACAGGGCCACTCCATCCAGTCCTCTCTCCCTCGTTGCGGGCCCATCTGACAAGTGGCCACGGTCCATTCCTGCATCTTCTCTCCATGTAGGTCACAAGCGACCACGCTTTACAGACGCAACGTGAAAACAACTCTGTACCGTCTTCCTTGAACTGGCGCGCCCACAAACAATACGCACAAAGCAAGTATATTGTTTCACCTTTGGCTTTCAAATAACATCGTTTGAGTCCATTTCAATTGCTTTGGCGGTCCTCAAAAGTTCACGAGCTCAAGGGAAAGCACCCAAACAGGTCGCCATTTTGATCAACCTCACTCTGTAGTGATTTAAGGGCGTTTTTTGTGATTAGCTTTACGACAAATTGGCCCGCCCCCTTTTGGAGCTGGCTTGTTATTTTTTCGGTCTCTGCGGTCTACGTCATGGGAGGGAGGCAAGCGTGGTAATATTGCTTGCCACCAAAATGCAAATGCACATTACTACTCTTGTCCACTTCGACCTGTGAAAGTATAAAAGTATTCTGCACAGTAGTTTGGATTTATTGACATAAAACGTGATGACATCGTGATCACCTCCACAAAATCAAAAATACCATGCCGATCGCTTCTCCACTTACACAGGCTGAAGCGGAGAAGAGCATGAATGTGCACAGGAACCCCGACTTCTTACATTTCTGACATTTAGCAACGTTAAACTTGTGTCAACCCTCAGGAGGAAGACGCGACTGCCAGCGGGCAAGCAATCAGGCAAGCATGGATCTTTATTTCCCCACCCCCACTTCCTTATCCGGCTAACAGTAGAATAAGAGTACAGCTAATAGCAACAACTAGCTTCAGGCCGTTAAAACAAAAGATGTTAGCACAACAACATTAGCTCCTCACTGTCCACCCAGCCTGCGTCTTCATGTTTCAGGGTTGCCTCGCAAGCAGTCGCGTGCGTTGTCCGACACCACATGCTGCTGCGAGAGTGAAGTGGCGTCAGAGTGAGGTAAGACCTCATCGAACACCGGGGCTGTCTTGAACATGCACATCCGACTCCACAGCCAAGTGTGGCCGCATTGGAACGCACCATTTCGGCTGTCACGTTCCAAATTGGACGGCGTGTTGTCGGTCGAAAAACTGTGGCCATTCCTCATCCAAATAAATGTGCACGTCCACTCATTGCCACTTCAGTCTCTGTAAACATCCTGAATGTAGTTAAATGCCTCGCCCATCCTAACTGTGTGATTACAGATCAAAGAAGCAGTGTTTCGGTTTTTTTAGCAAAGAAGCAGTGTGCGCTCGACCCAGTATAAATCTATGTAGCTCTGCTCACTTCCAAATTTCCTCATTCTCATATAAATCAGACACGCAGAGGTTAATCCTTTTGATATAAGACGGACGTCTTCCCCGCTGCCTTTAAAACGGCGGTGGTGAAGCCCCTTCTGAAGAAGAGCAATTCTGACCTGAGCATTTTTAATAATTACAGACCTGTATCCAACTTAACGTTTTTAAGTAAGATTTTAGAAAAACTGGTTTTCATCTAGTTTAATCATTTTTTAAATACAAATAATATTTTGGAGAAATATCAATCTGGTTTTAGGATGAACCACAGTACGGAGACTGCTCTTTTAAGGATTTTAAATGATATTAGGTGCACTGCAGACGTGAGAAAACTCACAGTCTTGGTGCTACTGGATCTAAGCGCTGCTTTTGATACAGTAGATCACCAAATTTTATTAAATAGACTTAAAAATCTAGTGGGCATCTCTGGTACTGTTTTTGACTGGTTTTATTCCTATCTCACAGACCGATATTTCTTTGTAAGTATGGATACTTGTTCCTCTAAAACTCATGAAATTAAATGTGGGGTTCCTCAAGGTTCGATTTTAGGCCCCCTACTTTTTAATCTTTATATGCTTCCCCTCGGGGATGTCATCAGGGGACACGGCATCAGCTTTCACAGCTATGCTGATGACACGCAGCTGTATATTGCCGTGTCTCCTGATGACACAGGACCCATTGATACCCTTTTAAATTGCATTTTAGATATCAAGTCATGGGTGGCAGATAATTTCCTACAGCTCAATCAGGACAAGACTGAGGTTTTAGTTATTGGTCCCGAAGGTCAGAGAGAGAAGCTTTTACCAAAACTACACATTTTTAATCCCTCACACTGTGTGAGGAACCTTGGTGTCATTTTTGACTCTGAGCTCAGTTTTATTCCTCATATTAAAAATGTAACCAAGATTGGTTTTTATCACCTTAAGAATATCGCCAGAGTCCGCCCGTTTCTCTCTCAGGCTAACACGGAAGTGCTGATGCATGCCTTTATTTCCTGTCGTTTAGATTACTGTAATGCCCTGCTCTCTGGCCTCCCGAAAAAGAGCATTTCACCATTGCAACTACTGCAGAATTCAGCCGCTCGGGTGCTGACGAGAGCCAGAGGGCGGGAGCACACTACGCCAGTTTTGAAATTGCTGCATTGGCTCCCTGTGTGTTTCAGGATCGATTTTAAGGTACTTTTATTAGTTTATAAATGTGTTAATGATCTTGGGCCATCTTATTATCTGATTTGCTTTTATCATACCAACCCTCGCAGATCCTGAGGTCCTCTAGCGCCGGCCTTTTATTTATTCCAAGGGTGAGGACCAAAATGCATGGCGAGGCTGCATTCAGCCATTTTGGTCCTCACCTTTGGAATAGCCTGCCAGAGGACGTCAGGTCTGCAGAGACTGTTGATATTTTTAAGAGGAAGCTCAAGACACACCTTTTTAGTTTGGCTTTTGTCATGTCATGTCATGTCATCTTCCAAACCGCTTATCCTATATAGGGTCGCGGGAAGTTGCTGGAGCCTATCCCAGCCGTCAATGGGCGAAAGCAGACTACACCCCGAACTGGTCGCCAGCCAGTCGTAGGGCACTAGTTTGGCTTTTAACAACTTTTAAATAATTTATCTTTTCTTTTGATTGAAGATTATTTTTTATCTTATCTTACTGATTTTAGTTCTTAGACTATACTACTGTTCTGTCTTTTAGTTTTGTTGCTCTCTGCCGTTGTCTGCTTTTAGCTCCAGTGTTTCCTCATGAGGGGGCCTCCGCTTTGAGGGAGGGGTGGCTGCCCTTCCCGCGGGGGCTGTCATCGCAGGGATTCCTTGGTTCTGGGTGGCCGGCGGCCTCTACACTTTGTGTGGGGTCTGCTTGTCTAATCCGGGCTGGGGTCTCTATGGTGGTGGCGCCCCTGTGGCCGTGGGCTGTCATTCCCCTCGGCGCGGAGAGCTCCCCTTGGGTACCCTTTCCTCATATGGTTTCTCTGTGCCTTGTCATGTATTTTTAACACATTTTATCAGGTTGTGCACTTTGTGTGGGCGTGTGTGAATGATTGCTGATGTACTAATGGATATCTGTCTTGGGTTTAATGGGAGGGAGGGCATGAACTGATTTTTTTTTTTTTTTTTTTTTAATATATTTTTTTTATGTTTTGCTTTGAATGTTTTACAGCACTTTGAGCTGCATTTTTATGTATGAAAAGTGCTATATAAATAAAATGTGATTGATTGATTGATTGATATGTTGAAGTGGACATTAGTAGGGATGTTCGCATACATTTTGGAATATGACGTTACAAGCAATGATACTACAATGATTTCCAAAGGAGCGTTTGTAATCGGTTCCTCCAGTGACTCCGACCAAACAAGGATAGAACGGTAGGGGGCGCGGCCATTTTCCTCATTAACAAGAGTCGTTATTCATGGAGTCACTTATTTCCTAATTTCTCCTAAATGAATTAATAAAATAGAAAATGACAACTCTTTTCATTTTCCAGATCAAAAAATATATAAAATGAACTTGTTAGTGAAAACATGGCCATCCCGGCCCAACCAGCCCTTTAACTCCTCAAAGATTGATAAAAGGGTTGGTAACATGGCATATTTGTGTTCTTTTATAAAAATAAAAAAAATAAAACAAATCTCTGACAAATGTGTCTCATTCTTTATATTTAAGATGCATTTTGAGAAACATTTTTTTTTCCAACGTTCATGAGTAATACACAGTAATGCATTCAATATAGAAGAATATTCTCCAAGAGAACAGCATTGCCATTTTTTTTACTCTTATACAGACGGGAAACATGTCAAATGAAGTACAAATCTGCACGTGAGGTGAAGATTCAAAAACTTTGCAATAGGCATCAATAAACACGGGTTATGTAAACATACTGCTTCAATGATCAGAAATACAACAACTTCGTTACAACCCAACAGTCAAAATTTCCATTAACGAACGCAATCCAACTGAGCTGTTTCTGAATATTTTTTTGACACTATGAATATTATCTAAACAATATCTATTATCCAGATGTTGTTCTCTAGAACGGAGTTAAATTCTCTGCGGAAGTCTGGGAAATAAATGGTCATAGCTGTCAGACAGCTACAAGAGCATCCCACATGTACGTCCAATGGGCCTTCTTGTGAAACTCATCTGAGCTGTGAACTCCACATTAATAACACTAAAGACCAACAAATCAGAGCCTGTGCAGAACCTCAAAAATCGCCCAAATTTTTCCTGATTAAGTTCCCTTATGTATCTTTTTAGGTATTGGGCCATCTCGGCTTCCTTTGATTGTCATCACTGTAGGGAATTTTAACAAGCCCACCACTTTTTTTGGTTAGAGGTCTGTGTACATTTGTCAGTTCCCAGAACTAATGTGCATGTGTGCTTGAAAAATCTCCCTCCAGCAGTCAATCACAAACATGGGTTTCTGTACCAGTTCCTTGTGTGCTATTTCATCCAGAATAACTGGTAGCGTAGCAGCATTGACCTTTTTTCGACATGCATATGATTCCATCACCTCATGAAGGTCGTCAACATCAACAGATGAAAAATCATGTACAGAATGTTGGAGTACATCCTGCTCTTGACTACTCACAAATTGAAGAAAACTTCCCTTTATGTCACACTGCAATGAACCAAAAAATATCTCTTCAAAAAAAGGTGGAGCTAGTTTGATGGGAAAGTACTGACAGTCTTGAAATCCTTTTAGAAGGATCCATCCAACTGCTTTCCATTTTGCTTCAGAGAAATCGTACCTGAGAAAAGGCACTTTAAAATTTGTGCCCACTGTGCACCGTTCTTAAATCTCTGGCCAGAAGCTAATATAGACATCTCGTGTTACACCAGAGCCACTACCTCTTTCTACTGAGTGGTCATGGAGTAGACGTTTACATTTCAAGCATCAGAAAAGGACGCTACCAGTTCATTGAAAATGTTTAAGTGGTGTAAGACTACACTTACATCTGGCAAATGATGAGAAGGGCTTTGGGGAAGCTCATCAGATTGATAGAGCAGTGTGTCACTGAAAGAGTCATTATCCACAGGTTGATGTGGATTAAAACTTATCTCTGGGGCAGAGTTGGTGTCGTCATTCAAAATTATTGGATCATAGATCATGTAGAGTAAATTGTTGGCCATATGACTTGAGCTAGCAACTGTTTCTGTAGTTTCTGAAGACTCTCCAAAGACCTCTTCAGAAATACTTAACTCATCTTGAGGAACATCTGCAAAGTCCTTAGATCTGAAACCGATATATTGTTGATGCAGCTCGTGTCATCATCAGACTCGCTTGACAGTGTTGTGTATGTTTTCAATTGTAACACCTTTAAAGTAATTCAATGTCCACACAAGTATTTTAAACTGTCAACAAAGCTTTACTCGTCGCTCGGGAAACAGTACAGTCCAGCATCAACGGTAACATCAAAAATAATAACGAGCCTGTTTGCGACAGATGGCAAGAGAGTGTCCAGTGGGGTTTCAGCCTGTTGGACAGTAGCTTCTGGCTGTTGAAGCGGTGGCGGTAAAGTATTTCCAGAAGAAACAGGCACGTACAGCAGGTGATGACGGTTGCGTCTCAGTCGCCCCCTTGTGCATCCCGATGACATAGGATCTTGGGGTAGTGCTGTCACCAGTAACGACAGCGGGAGTCCCCCAAAGCATTCTGATGATCCAGCTTCATGAGAACAGAATCTCCAGCTTTCAAAAGAGGTAAAGGTTTTGTGCCATGACGTCGATTCAAGGAGAAAGCTTGTCTGTGTTTTTCCTTTGCATCCTTAGTCCTTACTGCATGCAGATCTGGCCATTGGGATAGGAGGTTCGACTTAAGTGTTGGGAGTGTTGTTTTGATACTCCTCCCCATAAGCAGTTCTGCTGGGCTTACACCTGTAGTAACGCACGGGGTGTCACTGTAGGACATGAGAGCGAGTAAAGGATCTTTCTGTTTCAGAATCCTCTTTGCAATTTGTACACCCCTTTCAGCATGCCCGTTGGCTTGTGGACAATGCGGGCTTGGGGTAATGTGCTGCAAGTCAAATTCACGAGAAAACTCCTGGAACTCCTGAAACAACCTGGTCAGGGCAGCCATAGCGAGCAAAAAGTGATTTTAGCTTCAGCACAACCTGTGAGGCAGTAGTTGTTGGCATGTGGAGTATCTCAATGAACCTCGAGAAGTAATCTGACACTACCAGGTAGGTGTACTTATTATAATCGCACAGGTCGATTGCAAGTCTTTGCCAAGGTCTGTCAGGCAGAGGAGTTGAGATGAGGGGCTCCTTACGCTGTGTATGCTTCATCTCACGGAAGGTTTGACAGGACTCCACTTTCAGTTTGATGTCAGTGGAGATTCCGGGCCACCACACGTATGCATTGGCCCGCTCTCTGCATTTAGTTAGGCCCTGATGCCCATCATGGATTCGATCCAAGATGTCGCCTGTCAAAGGCGCTGGAATTAGTATGCGACATCCTCTTGTGACAATCCCTTTGTATTCTGACGGTTCACTTTTAACTGGAAAGTAGTCTCTGATGGCAAAAGGGACTTCCCACATAATCTGGCCAACATGACTTGACATATTGCAGTAGCATCTTCAAGTTACTGTCAGCTTCAGTGGCTGGCTTTATAGCCTCAAGCTTTTGTGGTGTGGCTGGCATGCTGGTGATGACGGCTGCAATGTAACACTCTACCTCTGAATGAGTGTCACTTATCTCTGTTGTGCACTGTAATGGGCTACGGGATAGTGCATCAGCTACAGTGAGAGTCTTGCCTGGTGCATATTTGGCTGTAGGCTTAAACCTCATAAGTCTCATCAAGAATCTTTGGCAAAGTATAGGAACATTGTACAGATCCTTTTTGTTCATCAGCGGAACCAAAGGTTTATGGTCGGTGACCAACTTGGAGTTCTCCACCCCGACCAGGTACTTCTCAAACCTCTCGCACGGCCAAACACTTGCCAGACATTCCTTTTCTATTTGGGCATATCTGGTTTCGGCGTCTGACAACTGGCGAGAGCAGTAAGCGACCGGTTTCTAATCCCTGTCATGTTGTTGTAGCAGCACGCCTCCAATGCCATAGCTGCTTGCATCCACTGATACAGCAGTAGGTAGGTTCACATCGTAGAACTTGAGTACAGGAGATGTAGACAGAATTTCTTTGATACGCTCGAATGCCTCCTTTTGCGGGTGGTCCCACGGCCATGTGGTCTTGGATCTCAACAGTTTGTATAAGGGCTGGCCCACTATTGACAAATGAGGGATATACTTCCCCAAGTATGTGAACATGCCCAGGACACGTTTCAGATCTTGGACGTTCTGCGGCTCTGGCAGCTCTTTGATGGCTTTCGCTTTGGCAGGATCAGGTTTTACTCCTGACCTGTCAATCACTTGACCCATGAAGTGGAGTTGTTTTTTCCTGAACACGCACTTGTCTCTGTTCAACTTCGAACCTGTCGACTTGATTCTCTCCATTACTTTGCTTAGGCGCTCATCATGTTGTTCTGGTATGTCGCCGTACACAAGTATGTCATCCATGTAGATAGCTACTCCGTCGAGATCACTCAGCGTGTCTGTCATTTTCCTCTGGAAGATTTCCGGAGCGTTGGGGATGCCAAAAGGCAGACGCTTGAATGCGTATCTCCCGAAAGGCATAATGAATGTGGTTAACTCGCTGCTTTGTGGATGGAGAGGTATCTGCCAAAAACCTGAGGCCGCATCCAATGACGTAAACATGGTGGCGCCACACAGTTTTGCAGTGATTTCTTCAGCAGTTGGGAGGACATACCTCTCTCTCTACACAGTCTTATTTAACTTTTTCAAATCCACACAGATGCGCACTTGGCCAGTTCGTCTCGAGACAGGCACCATAGGTGCGCACCAGTCTGTTGGTTCGGTTACTTTTTCAATGACCCCATTTTTCTCCATGCACTGCAATTCGTTTTTTACTCTCTCCAAAAGAGGCAGGGGAATTCGTCAAGCCGTATGGACTCATATGCAGGTTCTGCATTATCTTTAAGTTGCATTTTGACTGGCTCTGTCTTGAGAGTTCCATGCTCGCCAAATGCATTGTGCATTTCCTCAATGCATTTCTCTAGTCCCATTGCACATGCTGTCTCTTTGCCTAGCAAGTTGTTAGATGCCTCGCTGTGGATCACATACACTGGAAATGAATAGTACTTTTACTTGTACTTTTTCTTGCATTTGCTTGGAATTTTCCAACACAGTTTACCTGACCTCCAGGGCTGTTCATGGGCGTAATATTGGACTGCACAAGTTTCTGATCAGGGACTAACCTGTGGAATGGTTTCCCTGGTTTCCCTGAATGTTTTGGTGTATCAGGGCCTTAAAAAAAACATATGCATTGAAGACATCTCCAAACTAAGAGGTCTTAAGGCCTAGATAGACCAATCTGACGTTGACCAACAGTGACAGACTCTTACCCCCTGTGGCGTCCGGCCGGCTGTCGGCACGTCATTCTGGAAAAATACACCGCCACGACAGACAGCGACGCTGACCATTAAAGTACCTTCTGCGCATGTGTGAGATGTAAGGGGGGTTGACCAAGATGGCGGCTTGAAGAGACGGAGATTGTCGAGCTCTCAGCACAAAACGGATTTACAGTATACCCCTGGGTAAAACAGAGACATATAGCCAAGTATTCCCGACGTCATTTTCACCATATTTAAAATCTTGAACCACCAAAGATGCCTAAATTAGGTAGAAGAAGTGAAAAAAGCGGGGAATGTGAAGATCAAGCTTCTTCTACTGCTAACGACCATGACTATAGCAACGTGATGGACCACGCTTTACAGTTGACGAATGATGACTTCCCACCGTTGCCTGTTACGCCAAGTAAGTCTCCACTTGCCAAGAAACCTACGCTGTCCTGTCTTTACTCTACAGAAGGTGCTCTTGCATCTGACGATGCTGTCCGCACACTGGTGAACCATATTAACTCAAGAAGTGATGCTATTGAGAAAATGGTGGGCGCTGTTTGCTCAGAGATAAAAGAGTTGAATGGAAAAATAACTCTCGCTGAAAAACGGATTGACAAAAATGAGAAGACTGTTGTAAAATGTATGCCGCGGGTAGTTGACCTGGAAAGTTATGGGTGGCGTTGGAATTTGAGACTGCACGGACTACCAGAAGTGGACAAGGAAGATGCAGGTGCAGAGGTTATTGCTATGTGCCAACAAGTTCTGCCAGTTCAAAAAGAAAAGTTTCCCGAAGCTGTTGATATGGCTCATCGAAAAGGAATAAAATATCAAGACAACTCTAAACCTCGCAACATCACCATAAGATTCATCTTACGTCGGAACAAGAAGGTGCTGTGGAAAGTGGCAAAGAACAATACATTTCTACTGACAAATGGACTGCGCTTCACCGTGGACTTGACGAAGGAGGACCGCGAAAATAGACAACGTCTGTGGCCCAAGATTAAAAAGGCCCGAGAAGAGGGCAAGATGATTTACTCCGTGGGTGTATAGATATACAGTGTCGTTGTTTCATCAAAAGAAGAGACATTGTCTGGTGACTTCCTCTGGTTCACTGTAAGTTGAATTCTTTTTGGGATCCAGTTAGGGTAAAATTCATATTAGTATAGTTGCTACCTTAAATTACAGATTTAACAGGGAAATTTTATTTACTGAATGTGATCCAGCGAGTCATTTTGTCTGTCAAACGATCCAATTTAATAATCAAGTGTACATAATCAGTCATGTATATTTATTACAAAAAAAAACGATAATGATCATCTTATTAGGTCAATAGAAGATGTACTGTTTTGCTGGCTAACTAAATTTCCAAATGCTGTCTTATTAACAGGAGGTGATTTTAATGTTATATTGATAATATATGTATAAATGTATAAATGGCCTCCTGGCTCATCAAATAGGACAAATACTGACTTGATTTCATTTATGGATAAGTTTGACCTTGAAGATATATGGAGAGTAAAATATCCCAAGAAGAAAACTTTCACTTGGAGTCATAAAACAGGCTGATTTCAAAGAGTGTTAACAAAAGCAATATTGAGGTGGATATACACCCTACCCCTCTCACAGATCATAAGGCCATGTTTATTAAGATACATTTATCTCTCAGCTTGGTGCTGTTCGTTCACCGTATTGGAAACTTAATACCTCGTTACTATCAGATGAGATTGTAAAAAAGGAGGTAAAAAAATAATTTCTCAATTCATGTCTAAAACGGCAAAAGAAAAAAAAATCTGTACTAACTGGGAACTTTTGAAATTTGAACTTGGTAAATGTTTTAGGAAATTTAGTAGTGATTTATTGAACTCTATTATTGATGAAACTCAATCAGGATTTATGTCCAAAAGACACATTACAAACAACATTAGGCTAGTCATGGATATTCTGGATTACTCAGAAATTTTAGAGGATAATGTCTTTATTTTGTTTTGAGACTTTTATAAAGCCTATGATACAGTGGAGCATCAATTTATAATAAATTCTTTAAATAAAGTCGGCTTTGGTAATTATTTTTGCTCAGCCATAAAAACCCTTTATGAGAACAGTAATAGCTCCATTAAAATATCAGGTGGGACTTCCCCTCGATTTAAGATCTTGAGAGGTATACGACAGGGTTGTCCCACCTCTCCGTACCTTTTTTTAATTGTGGCACAAATGATGGCATATCATATTAAAGCTAGCACTGTTGAAGGCATCTCTCTCCTTGGTAAAGTAAAGAATTAATATTGACACAATTAGCAGATGACTAAACACTTTTTTTGAAAAATGAAAGCCAAATCCCTGTAGCCATCAAAGTAATTCGGGAGTTCTCAAGGGCTTCCGGTCTATGCTTGAATGTTAACAAATGTGAAATTATTGCTATTAAGGATTGTGATAAATCTGAACTGTATAGCATCCCCATAAAAAAATGAAGTGAAATATTTAGATATCTTGATTACGAAAGATCAAAAAGTGAGATGCTCTGCAAATTTTACCCCAATTATAAAAAAAACCTCATAATAAATTAAACCAATGGCTCTTAAGAGATCCGTCGTTGAGAGGTAGGATATTACTCACCAAATCAGAAAGACTTTTGCGACTTATATATGCGGCTATGGCATTACATGTTGATAAGGAGGTCCTTAAAATGCTTGACAAAATACTCTTTAACTTTATTTGGAAAAATAGACCTCATTATTTAAAAAAGACTGTTGTTAAGAACTCCTGTAAAAATGGTGGATTTAACTTCTTGGATTTTATTACTTTGAATAACACTTTCAAGATCAATTGGATAAAACAAATTTATCAGAATCCCACTTCAATCTGGAATGTTATTCCTCTCCATATATTGTCAAACCTGGGTTGAATTGACTTTTTTGTAGTTTGCAACTATGACATTGTTAAAATCTCTGCTTAGATGTCAGCTTTTCACCTCCAGGCATGTCTTTCCTGGTCACTTATCTACAAACATAATTTCCCCCCTCATAGTTATTTAATTTGGAATAACAAAGACATTCTTTATAAGCACAAGTCTTCTTTATGGAATATTGGTGTCAAAACAAAATTATCTGTGACTCCTGGTGATTATGCTAAAGTATTTGGTGCCATCCCCTCTGGTGTGTGTATGCTTTTCAAAAACCAAAAACGGTTGGACACTTACAAATCTAATTGTCTAATTCCGACAAACACAACTACAGGGAAAATATGTTTATTTAACCGTACTATAAACAACAATAGACACATAAGAACCATGTTCCAGAAAGATATCACTACATTAGCTTATGTTATTCCACACTGGAATATGTTTGTAGATAATATACAGTGGAAAAAAGTCTGGCTCCTATCAAATAAATATCTTATTAGGAACAGTTAGAGAAATAGCTTTTAAACTGATCCATAAATTCTATCCAACTAAAACCTATCCAGGCGACCGCTGATAGTGTAGTGGTACACACGCCTGAGTTGTGTGCGGGCAGCGTGGGATCGATTCCCACTCAGTGACAGTGTCTGTGTGTGTGCCCTGCGACTGGCTGGCGACCAGTTCGGGGTGTAGTCTGCCTTCGCCCGTTGACGGCTGGGATAGGCTCCAGCAACTCCCCGCAACCCTGTATAGGATAAGTGGTTTGGAAGATGACACATGATGATGATAAAACCTATCCAAACAAGGATAGGATATCCAGACTAAAAGAAATATCTTTTAAACTGATCCATAAATTCTATCCAACTAAAACCTATCCAAAGTCTGGATATCCTATCCTTGTTTGGATAGGTTTTATTTGGATAGAATTTATGGGTCAGTTTAAAAGATATTTCTCTAACTTTGTTCACAATAAGATATTTATTTGTTAGAAGCCAGACTTTTTATCTTTTAAACTGATCCATTAATTCTATCCAACTAAAACCTATCCAAACAAGAGATTTAAGAAAGACATTGATGAGAATTGTAGCTTCTGTGATATGTGCCCGAAACTGTTGTTCGTTTATTTTGGTTCTGTCTTTCTGTTGGTTTATTCTGGCAGGAACTGTGTGATTTTATTTACAGTAAAATTGAAAGGAATGTCATCATCGCCTGGAAAAATATATTGTTTGGCTTTTTTGAAGATACTATGGAAAAAAGTAATACATATCTGATTCATCTTTCGGGCCCTCATGTCAAAATACCATACATTGTTGTAAATTCCGTGGAAGAAAGCCATGCTTTATTGCCTTTTATAACTAATTTAAACAGTTCATCCATTCTATTGAATATTCTAACAATCATAAGTCTCTGAAAACAATGGAGATTTGCATCAAGTTAAATGTTTCTGTAAACTTGTATGCCCGTAGCATATCGACGCAAAACCTTTTCTCTGTCTTTTTTTAAATTATTATTATTGTTATTATATTTTTTAAATGTATTATTATTATCATTTTTCTTTCTTTGTTTAGTTATTTTTCTGTATGTATAGAATGTTATTTGACTGAATGTTCTATTTCCTGTAATTGTACTATTTTCTAAAATTGTTCCTTATTTACAAATTTTGTATCATATACAGTTTACAATAAAGTTTGAAAAAAAAAACGTGTGAGCTGTAATACCCTTCCATACCATCGGCGGCGATAGTCACTATTTCTCATTGTTAGAAAAATCCAACTGGAAAACTATTGGCCGGGGGCGGATTATTAAAATGTAAACAATGCATTCATTTATAGCTAGAGTCTTCGCTCACGATGAACTCGATGAACTAATGGATGGATGAATGGATGGAGGTTAGCTCTTCAAATAAGAAACCCAGCTAAGAAACACAGGTAAGATCTAGAATTTTAGATTAATGCCTTCGGCCAAGTGGAACAAGGTAAACTTCTGGAAGAATATGTAGGAGCAGATTATGTGTGTGTTTATTGTTGCACAGTTTATTGATTGTTTTTTGGTTGATTGGAAACCTCTTTTGACTGCTCTCAAGGTTACAGGTGGCTGCTGTGCGTGTGTTCAACTATTGGAAACTAAGTTTATTGATCAAAGAGAATGTGGACAAAACAAATGGACCATGTGTTCAACTGGCAAGTTTGTCTCTTTGACTTTCATTCAACCACTGTAACAAAAGCGCGTTAATTACAACCTTCTGGTATGACATCACAGTGTCTTAAAGCTTTGTCTTAAAGCTTTGCCTCTACAAAGACATACTGTATGTTTTACTACAATCTGTTCTGAGTTTGAAACTGATATTACATTCATTTGTACTTAATTTTAACAGTGTCTGATAATGGCACACAGTGTATGATGGTACTAATTTTCAATTAAAATGACGTACCCGTCAAACAATGTCTTGTCTGGTGATTGAGCTCAGGGCAGTTACACTTTCAGGGGTCTATTTTGATGATCCATAATGAAGCATAGAGTGTGACTGATTCAATTTATGATAAGAATACCTTCTGCTCTTCAAACATGTTAATTATGTCTTCTGAGACACCTCAATACAATACAATACAATACAATACAATACAATACAATTTAATTTATATAGCGCATTTCATAACAGCTAGAGCTGTAACAAAGTACTTTACATATAAACAACAAAATAGCCATAATACAACAAAATGGAATCAATAAATTAACATAAAACACTATATACAATAGACACCGGAAAAGAGCTGAAAATTTCAGGTCGGATCAAAAGCCAGAGAATAGAAATGTATCTTCAACCGGGTTTTAAAAGCTCTGATGAATACTCTGCCATCATGGATCTGATAGGGTTAAAAAGCAAAATGGGAAGGATTTAATTGGGTAAACATACAGTAAGACAGACAAGTAGAACAAACAGAAAAGAAAACTAAGAAAACCAATTATAGTCATTACCTGGCCCAGAAAAACTCATATTTTCACAAATATATTTTGAATATTAAAAAAACCTCTATTATTCTATATTGAAGAAAGACCATCTTTTATCAGAATTTGCACAAGGTGAATCTAAAACTCCAATGGATATTTTTAGCATCCTACCAACATAGATGAATAGTAATTACATTCTAGTGCAATCACATAGCAATTTACTGTGTTTAACACATGTTGTCACAGGCCCAGTTATAATAGACTATGTAAAAAAATTTTAGTGGATAAATGTCCAAATCATGTATTGGTTACAGTTAGCTGACCTGATACAGAAGTAGCATCCAAGCATCCCATAACAACCAACAACCTTGATTGTCTTAGCCAACACCCATTCTCATACATTGGCCACCATGTTTGGAATCAAATTCAATAACAAAACTGCAATTTACAGAAACACGAGTGCATTTCCCCACTCATTAATCACTGTGGTAACTGGTAATTGACTTGTGACTTCGTTCCGGTGTACCCTGGCGTCAGAACCGAGTTACGGGACCAAAACTTCATGCTGCCATGGGTGTCCAATTTTAGGATTTCCTTGTCAACTATCGTGATGACGACTTTAAATCTCGTCGTCATGACGAGGTTAAAAATCACCATGATGATTTTTCCCAATACTGAGTGGAGCTACGACCTACTTCCTCCTTTTCGCGTACCTTGTGTGTAGTGTGAGTACCTACACTTCGGAGCAATTTAAAATCTTTAGCCTCTCGTGCAATTTATAAACAGGTAGGTGCAGGACCTGCAGATGATGAAGGCGGCGAACAATAACACCGTCATTTAGACTAGGGTACGTGCTATGTGTTTGCTTGTGAACCGTCCACTTAAAAAATAACTCAAGATGTTAAACGTTTTTGTTCAAACAAAATTCCAGGTTTACAGTGTGCAGGTACTGAGTGGTCCACAGCCTGGTACCTGGCGGTTGCAGACCACTGTACAGTGGTACCTCTACTTACGAACGTCTCTTCATACGAAATTTTCAAGTTACGAAACTCCTCAACAGGAAAATATTGCCTCTAGTTACGAAAGAAATTTCATGATACGAAAGGTAAAAGTATGGGCTGCTACTCGCAGTATGGGCTGCGACTCAAAGCTCCGGAGTTTCCTGAACGCAACATACTCATAGCTGCTCTGCCATTGGCTAGCCTAGCATCTTCCTGGCATCCCATTGGCTAAGAGGGACCTCTACCGTATGTGTCTATGTGTGCAGATAGACTGGTAGATAGATAGATGTCTATGCATGCAGCGTCCTCGTCATTCGCCCCTCGGGCCATGAGGTGTTCCGATAGTTTTAAGTGAATTAGAAACGAGGAAAAGAAAAAGAGAAAATCGTTTTTTTTGTCCATACAAACAAAGCAAGAGATAATATAAAAGTATGGAAGGGGGATGCGTTTGGTTGATCTCGCCAAAGAATATGAGCGTAATTTATCGACAGTCGCCACGTTATTAAATCGGTTCTTTACAAAACGCCAGGCAAAAACCACTTCTGAGAGAGAGAACATGAACCAATGAGGGCAAAAAGCGATGAGGACAACAGGTAAACGACCATCATTTTTATTCCTTACTCTATTCTTTTTTTTTTTACATTATGCACAACTTTTATTATTACAATTGTGCAATAACCTAATTGTAACATATATTTGTTACATGTTTTCATGCATTTTTATGCTTTATAAAACATGTCTCAATATTGGGGGGCTTGGAATGGATTAGGGCATTTACATGGAAAACGTCTCTCTACTACTCTAATTTTCTACTTCAGAAAGTTCTCCCAGAACCAATTAATTTCGTAAGTAGAGGTACAACTGTAGTGTAGGGGTGGGGGACGGGGGGCACTGTGCTCCAGTATAGGTTTATGCCAAGCAACGCCCCTGCTCGCAAGGAGGACGCGGTTCGAAACACTCAGTGCACTCAGTGACACGTCGTTCTTTCACAGCAAACAATCACTCAGGCAGGCCAGAATTAGTGGGTGTGGTCGTTCGCTGAGTGATACGTGGCGTCATTTAGCAATGAACGAATCACGAATCACGTTTAGTAAAGTCCCTCCCGGCCAGCTTGCTGGTTGCGTCATTGGTTATTCTCTGAGGATTCAAGTGAGTGACAGTAAAGGGCAGTTCCACCCTTGGATTGAGCTTTGGTGAAATGAGAAAGGGAAGAATCAGCTCAATCAGAAGTGATCCCGTTCATGCGTTCACTGACAAGATCCGTCCGTTTGACAGTGTCCTTCGCGAACGACACGTAAAAAATACCCCTGCCTTCCAGCCTTCCTCGGGATAAAAAGCCCCGAAATGAAAAAAAAATCCATTTAAGGGATATAGATCCATTTAAATACAAATTTCATTATAGGTTTTCCGAGACTTTCAATGGTCAGATCCTCCATTAGTTAGTCTTCGGTATCCCTACACGACCTTCATTGTCCTGCGACTTCTTCGCATTCGCTCTGATTTTTTTTTTCGATCTGCTCCTCAAACAAATAACGCCCCTTGTGGCTTACTTGGTGAAAAAAATAGCCGACGCTTGACTCTTGCAGCCAATTAATGAAACGGAAGGCAGCTTTTCCAGCGACTGACGCTCTCGTACCCAATCATGGGACGGAGTCAGATATCGTAGTAAGCACCACCCAATAGAGAGCCCCTGCACGGTCGCCAGGGAAACCCCATGGCGTGTCTGTGTGTCAGTTTCGCTGGGACCCGCGGTCGATGCCGGCGAGGGGGGGATGGGCGCCTCCGAATGCAAAGATCCGAGGCAGAATCAGAGCCTAGTAACATATACAGCAGAACCCCAATAAAAAAAATTGCAATTGCAAATACACGGTACTTTTCAATAAATAGATTCATTCGCCTGGAATATATCGGATACACCCAATGGATGCAGTGTACTTGGAAAGAACAGGGGATTTAACTTTCCCTTTATTTGTGGGAGACGCGGAGAAGTTCGTTTCCTACCGCTGGAGAGTGAGCTACTTTTAAAGGCAAAGGATACAGGAGACACCGCGGCCGACGGACGGGCCTACTGTTTGATTGGATTTGATGTTGGGCTACTCCAAGGAATTCTATGAATTCGCCTCGTTTTTGCAAGTTTATTATGCACCTTTAGGTGAGTGACTTATTCTTTATGCCTGTTAGTAACATTAAAATCAGTTGTGTGAGACAGTGACAATATAGCAGACACATCTCGATATCCAGTCATCTGACCACAGCTAAGAAGCTAACTAACACAGCTAGCTAACCATTTAGCATCCACTTAAGTTTATCAAAAGTACTTGGATAGAGTCCGTTGTCTTCACTATTTCATGATTGTGCGGGTGACTCGAATGTCCCTCAAACATCAGTAGATCAATTAGGGTCCTGGTTTGTGACTGTACTTCATGGCTACGTTCTAAGCTCCTCGTGTTGTTTTTGTTGACTTTTTTTTAAAATAATGATCTTGTGAACAGACATAGTATGTGGTATATCATGCTTTCTACCATATGTGTGTGTGTTAATACACACGCATATATATATATATATATATATATATATGTATATATATATATATATATATATATATATACTCATACACACATACATATACATACACATACATATACACACACACACACATACATACATATACACACATACATACATATACACACATACATACATATACACACATACATATACACATACATACATACATACATACACACACACACACACACACACACACCCATACATCCATCCATTATCCATACCGCTTATCCTCACACAGAAAATGTATGTGTTAAAAATACTTCATGCTCGTTGGAAGTGTTTGTCAAGCAAGCATGCGCACACTCCTCTGCACTTAGTTAATTAATTTCAGTAACTGTAATTGTGCCCAAACACAAAACGCCGGGTAATTTATCCAAACGTAAATTTATGTCATTCGTTGTGTTAAATATTAAACCTCGCAATCAAATTATTAGATTCAAGCAAGATACATTGTCTATTTGTACATAAATCTAATATTCAAGTATCGTCCAATTTAGTTAGATCCCAAATATTTAGTTTAATCGTTATGGCAGCAAAGCTTTAAGGGCCCAGTCGAGTTTTCTTCTTAAAGCGGAAGTCAACCCAAAGATATTTTTTTCAAGAATATATTCCCAGCAGGCGCACTAGTTGAAACACTGCATTCTGATCAATTTTGCGTTTGTGGAATATAAGTTAAGCAGCAAAATGCACTCGTTTTTAGCCATCTCCGGGGGCGGCCATTTTGTGTTCTGTCGACTGAAAATGACATCACAACTGCTCACAACGACCAATCACGGCTGACCTGGTTTCTGAATCTGAGCCATGATTGGTCCTTGTGAGCAGTTGTGATGTCATTTTCAGTCGACAGAAGACAAAATGGATGCCCCCAGAGATGGATAAAAACGAGTGGATTAATGCTTATTCCACAAATGCAATATTTATCAGAATGCCTTGTTTCAATTAGTGGGCCTGCATAGAACATATTCTTGAAAAAAATATGCTTGGGTTGACTTCCCCTTTAAACATCCATGATGCAGTTAGCATGCGACCATCTGCTTTTGTAGTTGACACTACCTTAAGCAAAATTGACAAAGGTAAAACATTGCTATTGTCATTACAGCTAACCTTTTGGGTGATTTAAAACCATTATTGTTGTGATTTTACGATGCATATTATGTCAGTTTTCAGTATTTGGATAACGTATGTCTTTGGCTACATTCTTAACTTAGCTCGGGCGTGTGAATCCTTCTCAAAGCTCGGTTGTTGTTATTTTCCCTCTATTTGTGCTTCCCCCCTGCGTGTGTGCAGTCTACTGAACAGATCCGCTTGGTTGGTGACTTGCTGTTCTCCTCCCCCACCTACCAACCCCCAGCCTCGGTGGCGGTTAAGAGAAATGGGTGGTATTTTAGAGGGGAGCTCTTGTTTCCTGTTTTAGCCTTCGTTTTGTTTTTTGGCAGTGGTTATTTTTACCGTGACCGGCAACTGTCCTGCTATTTTGCCATGAACGGCTCTGATTGGTCAATCCCTGGAGCGAGGAATTCTGGGCCTGCCGTGAATCGGCTATTTTACTGTGATTACAGTAGGTTGGTCGTGAATGTTATTTTAGCGCCATGTGTCACGGTTCAACTGGCTTCCACATTAACTGTCTACGGATTCCAGCTATGGCCGTTAGGGCAATGTCAGTCCAGTAATTCTGTGTTTCCTAATCATAACCTTACCTTACCTTAACTGTTTATTTTTTATAGGTTAAATTCTTGAACTTTTCGGAATTCTAACCTCCATCCATCCATCCATTATCCAATCCGCTTATCCTCACAAGGGTCACAAGCGTGCTGGAGCGTTGTAACCTGTTAAGGAAGTGTCTGGTGGGCATTTCAGCATGTTGAATCGGCGTCGTGAGTCGTGACATTTGGTCACTCTGATTGGCTGTTAGCTAGCAAATCAGCGCTCGGAGCACCAACGGGAAGTGACAAATGCGGATAAACAAGCACGCCTTTGTTGCCTTAATTTTCTTACAAGTACAAGAGCGGGGGTTGACAATTTAAGTATTTCACGGTACCATGTCAAGAACATGAGGCTTTACTTTGCGTGGGAGTTCATCGTGAGCGAAAAATATAGCTGAATGCATTGTTTACATTTTTACAATCCACACGCGGCCAATAGCTTTCCAGTTGGATTTTTCTAACCGTGAGAAATAATGACTACCGCCGCCGATGGTATGGAAGTGTATTACAGCTCACGCATGCGCAGAAGGTTCTTTAATGGTCAGCGTCGCTGTTTGTCGTTGCAGTGTATTTTTCCAGCGTGACGTGCCGACAGCTGGCCCGACGCCACGGGGTAAGCGTCTGTCACAGTTGCCCAACGTCGGATTGGTCTATCTAGGCTAGGGGTGTCGAACTCCGGTCCTTGAGAGCCGCTGTCCTGCCTGTTTTCCATCTCTTCCTGCTGCAACACATATGTTTCAAATGATCAGCTCATCAGCAAGTTCTGCAGGAACCTGATCTTGATCCCGATCGTTTGAATCAGGTGTGTTGGACGAGGAAACCTCTAACATGCAGGAAGGCGGCCCCCGAGGACTGTAGTTTGACACCCCTGATCTAGGCCTTAATGCCAAGAAGTTCAACACACAAATGCAGATATCCAGCTAATATTTAGCTTATAGCATACGCAGCTGCAGCATATCCATACAGACTGCACATATACACATACAGCATATGGTTACATAGACTGTTTGTATTAGATTGACTTTGCCCTTGTGCAGCGTTGTGTTTGTCGTTTGTTGTGTATTTTCTTTCTAAAGAGAGACAAGGTTAGCCAATCAATTGGTGTTCAGTAGCATGCTTTAGTATCAGCTGCATTATTGTATTGTCTTGAACTTCTAAAAAAATAAAGCTCTTGTGAAAAATAATTCTAAATACAAAAACATGTATTAAAATGAATATACTGGTTAAAAACAGCCCAACCCTAGTTAGCAGACTCTGAATATTCACTAAACCTGCTTTGTGAAACGGACCCCAGGTTTACTATTCATATTATTATTTTGTTTGTTTTGCAGGTTAAATGTCGCATTTGTTCGACAGTACTGTCGTATTGCAACAAAAGCACCTCCTCAATATCTCTGTACTCCAGTATCATCTGTCCCATGTGAGTGGGTCTTTTCCACAGCTGGAGAAATTCTATCAATAAAGCGCAACAGATTGAATCACAAAATGTTGGAAAAACATATACTTTTGAATAAAAATTTGTAATTAAAATAAAATCCCTGTCCACAAGCACCATTATTCACAAGTTCACCTAAACTGCCACATTAGGATACATATTCACATTATTTATTGAAAGTATCTAAAAATATCAAATATATTTTTAATGCAGAAATAAGATGAAAAAATAGGAAATACAAAACTCAAATGTTATGTTTGTGTTAGGTCATTTAATCACAGTCATTTGAGACGGTCAGCTGAGTTGCCTGTAGGGATGTTTACAGTGCACCAGGTGTCAGTAGCCACTGTGTTGAAACAATACCTGATGCCTCACCGACCCATCACGGAATAGCACATACTATGCCCTACTGTGTGTGCATCTGTACAGCAAGGAAAATGCACTTGCCAATGGCAAGTCATATGAACAGCAAACATTGTTAATATTTGCCCTTCACCTTTGTTAGATCACATTTATGAATTAATGTGCTACTCCTTTTTAAGAAATACAATGGATATATATATATATATATATATATATATATATGTATATATATATATATATATATATATATATATATATAACTAAAAAAAAAGAGAAAATCCCATAACAGTGTGTTATCACCAAGAGGAGAATGTTTCTGATTTGCCTTGGGTCATTTTTTGTTGTTTTTAATAAAAACTGAACGCGGTTCCCACAGACCCGCAAACAATTGGTGAACTTAACTGTCCGCAGTTTTACATTAAAACATAATTTCTCTCCTAAATGGCTCCATGGCTGTGCACTGGTGATTCTTGATGGAATAATAATAATAATAAAGAAAAATTCCATTTTTTTTCCCAACTTTTTTTCTTATGCAGATGTCATTCACCTAAGAAGTCACTCATTACTTTAATGGACAACAACCAAATAGACGTTATTTCCGCTTCTCACTTTTTACTGTCAATAAAAGACATAGTCATGTCTTTCACCACACTACTAGTCGGGTTCCTCCTCGCTCCAAAAGTGTGCTGCTGTACTGCATCTGAATTTTGCTATGTTTGTTTAGCACTGCTTTTGTATTTCTGTTGGGTGGTACACCAGATGCCGTATGCAAGTATTTCCTGTCCTCAAAAGACCAAGATTCCTTGTGGAAAGAACAAGCGCAGAACACAAATTAATGTTCCTTTCAATGGCGATATTCCTTGCAATCAAATTATTAGGCGGGTACTGTTTTTCCCCCCGCATAAAAAAGCGAATGTCGGATGATGGAAGGGTACCCACGCTGCAGACGGATGACAAATATCGGACGCTCAAATTTTTGTAAAATGCCCAGCTCTGAAAACTAATCCACATTTATTTATTTGGTCACTGGTAGAAAATGTTCACAGAGGTTTATAGAGCCATTAGTGTGCCATCTACTGTAATCCAATATTCAGACGGTTATGATCATTTTGAAGACCGGATATGCAGCTTGATAGCCTTTATGCTTTTTGTACACAGAATTAGCCAATAATGATTTTAAGAATGACATTTTTTTTAAAATAATGAGATCAATGCCTGTATTTATGTTTATATAAGCATAATGTATACATGTCAATGTATGTACATATTTATTCACTATAAGAGTTTACGTTTCATGCCATATTCTCAAGCAAATCTTTTCATTTAATTGATAATGACTCAACGTAATGCTGCTTCGTGTGTGCCTGTGTGTGTGTGTGCGCGTGCGTGTGGGTGTGGGTGTGCGTGTGTGGGTGTGCGTGTATGCGCGTGTGTGTATGTGTGTGTGTTTGTGCGTGTGCATGCGTGTGTGTCGAGTCTTCACTAGTCCGCTCCCAGCTAGATGAGTGTCTCATCAAATTATACAAATTACAACAAGCCCGGGAACATTTAGTTCCTGGTAATATAAGTTCCTGGTAACACAAGTTCCTTTGGCTCAGGTGGTTTGCATTTCCACCCCAACTCATAGTTCCTGGTAAATTATGCAAATGAGACTGATGGCGCATCAGTGGGAGGTGTTACCTCCCTACTCATTACTGACTAAATAAAAGACTTATTTAATCGATCTACGACCGTTTTGGTGAGTTTAGAGTTATCTTACCTTGTAGTAGGCTTGTCAAAAATATCGATACTTCGGTACTTACTCGATACTAAACATTTGGAACGGATACAATACTAGCTTGCTGTGGCATTGATATTACAGATACCAAACCACTGACTTCGATACCAACAGCGCTTTGCCAACGTCTGCTCCTAATGGTCTACTGCTTCCGCACACACTGCCGAAGCCTGCCCCGTGTGCCCGCCCCTCCCTCCCTGCTCTGCCGAGTGCAGACTGCTCGTTGACTCCCTAGTTAGCCGGGCGCATGAGCTACAAACAAAGTACGACAGATAAAAAAAAAAAAAAAAAAGTGTGCGTCCCGGGCTCCTGCAGCCGAAGCTGTGTCGCAATAGCACGGAAGCTCGCCCCCACTCAAGCTGCCGTGGTCCTTTCGGTCAGCCCTTCCGCTCACTTCGGACCGGCTGGCAAGCGCGGGCCGTGTCGTCGGCTTCTCTGAGCATGCGCCCGGCCCTTCCCACGGATCTCCCCAGCAGCCGCCGCGGTGGCAGCGGTCGCCCATCGCGGTGTCGCTGATCCTGCTTGGGCCGGGCCGGCCTGGCTGGCTCATTCGGCCGACGCCGAGCCATAGAATGACGGCTCATGACCCAAAGTTAGAATCGGCTAAGTACGCCTAATGGCAACATTGAGCCAACAAGTTCAAAACTTAAATGCACATATCCAGCTAATATTTAGTTTATAGAATACGCAGCTGCAGCATATACAGAAACACGGTACATACATATGCATCATATGTTTACATAGACTGCTTGGATTAGATAGACTTCCTTGCTTGCCCATAAAATGCAGCGTTGTGTTTGTCATACATATTTTCTTTCTAAAGCAACACAAGGTTAGCCAAGTGTTCAGTAGCATGTTTTCAGTAACAGCTGCATTATTGTATTGTCTTGAACTTCTCAAAAATAAAGCTCTTGTGAAAAATAATACTAGATAATAATGCAAACAAATTTATTAAAATAAATACTGGTTGAAAACAGCCCTTTGAGTAATCCATGGTAAAGTTCACAAATAGTAAAAAGGTCATGAAATTGAAGAACAGAAAAGTTCATGTGATTTGTCCAAAAATAAATCCTTCTATTTTTTTGTTAAGAATCGGAATTGTGAATCGTTAGGAACCAGAATCTAATCAAAACATCGGAACCAGAATCGTCCAAATTCAAACGCCCAGCCCTACCTCCTACTGTTCTGCATTGCCAATAACTGAAAGTAGTTTGAATTATTTTCTTTAATTCTTTTTTATTATTGCGATTGTTATTATTATCTGTGACTTGTTGGCTTGCCTTAATAGATAAACACGTGGGTCCAGATACTCAGACAATTTACAGATTTTGTTGTCAATTTATGTTACTGTAAGTGGTGGGTGGTATTCTTTTTCACTACCTCAAACAACTTGAAAATGATGTGCCATTGGTGTTGCACAGTATGGTTATTTCTTTGCACTAGTTCAGACAATTTACAGATTAATAATTGTTTTTTTTGTGTGTGTTTTGTTCTTTGCACTACTTCTTCCTTTGTTTTGCACTACCCCAGGCTCAGACAACTTAAAATGTGTCATTGGTTCCAGGCATTGACTGTACAGAGGGTTCCATCCATCCATTATCTATACCGCTTATCCTCACAAGGGTCGCGGGGCGTGCTGGAGCCTATCCCAGCTGTCTTCGGGCAATAGGCGGGGGACACCCTGAATTGGTTGCCAGCCAATCCCAGGGCACACAGAGACAAACAAACAACCGCACTCACAATCACACCTAGGGCAATTTAGAGTGTCCAATCAATTTACCATGCATGTTTTTGGAATGTGGGAGGAAACCGGAGTTGTACAGAGGGTTGTCAAAGTTAAATACTGAAGTTGTACTATTTTTTTGCACTACCACTTCAAAAAACGATTGTATTAATGATAATTTAAGTTTTTGGCGATAAAAACGTTTTACAGTAAAAAATAAATAAATAACAAAGCCTGTGCTTTAATTTGTTCCGTGTGGTATCGAAATGGTATCGATACTGAACTGGGTATCGGTATCGAAGTTGAAATTCTAGTATCGTGACAAGCCTACCTTGTAGTGTTGTCCACATTAGTTTAGAGAATTTACACTGGGTGAAGCGGGTAGTATAGACCATTGATCAGAGAATCCGGAGGAGACACGGAACTAAACTTTCCACCAAGGCGGAACTAAACTCTGGTTCCCCCCAGTCTTTCTGACATACATGTTGTAAATTCCTCATTACTGCTTCGTTTATACAGGCATTGGTTTACTGTTTAACTTGTGTGTTTTACACCAGACATGTTTTCTGGCTGCCAATGGGTCCTTTCTTTACGTTGATTTATGTCAGGCATATTGTTGGACAGCTAAGGGTTCCTAACGAGAGACGTTTGGAGTATGTTAGCCGTTAGCGGCTAGTGGCAGATGCGCGCCGTCTTCGTGTTCGTGTACGAGCCAGGATTGAGCGAGTTGTTGAGCTCTGTGGAATGGATTGGAGTGCGACTGAAGCCATGTTGTTCCCTATCACTGTGTCCGGTCACGCTCTTTGATTCAAGTGACTGTTTGGATGAGGCGCTGCGGTGAATCCCCCTGGGCAGCTAATGGGTCCTTTCTTTATGTTGATTTATGTCGGGCATATTGTTGGACAGCTAAGGGGTCCTGACGAGAGACGTTTCGAGTCTGTTAGCCGTTAGCGGCTAGCGGCAGATGCGCGCCGTCTTCGTGGTCACGTACGCGCCGGGATTGAGCGACTTGTTGAGCTCTGTGGAATGGTTTGGAGTGCTACTGAAGCCACGTTGTTCCCGATCACTGTGTCCGATCATGCTCTTTGATTCGAGTGACTGTTTGGATGAGGCCCTCCGGTGAATCCCCCCAAATTTACATACAGTCCTAACTTTCTTGTAATTCTACATATGTGGATGTAAGCTAAATGTTACCATCGTAGCTCAGTGGAAATGTGTACTAAGCGCACAGTTTTATTATTTTGATTTATATGGACACATTTATCAGCGTTACACGACGGAGGCAACTTGGCTTGCGGGTGGTGGAGGGGGGCGATGTGTAAGGTAACGTAAGCATGCCATTCAGCCTGTTGTTGTCTCTGTTTTTATTTCAAATTGTTCGTTATTTAAATTTTAAACGACATGTCTGTTATTGGTGTTGGATTTTATCAGATAAAATTTCCTTTAAAAATGCGACTTATACTCCAGAGCGACTTTTATATGTTTTTTTCTACTTTATTATGCATTTTATGGCTGGTGCGACTTGTACTCCGAGCGACTTATAGTCCGGAAGATACGTTATACATTGCGACTTTTTATTTGTGCACATTAAAAGACAAAATAAAAACAGCCAGAAGCCGGGCTGAATTTACTATAGTCTTGCGCCCGGACCAACTCGGCATCGTTCGCAACTTGGAAAAGTGTCTGGCTTGCCATACATCATTTTCTGTCACAGTGAACTCCTGCGATTTCCATTTCTGTGATTGAATCCAAGGTCCCATCCCCTACGTGCTTTCCTATTGACATAGAAACCCAAATTTAATAACAAAATCGTCCTGCAAGTTACTGTAAGTGAAACATCTTACTGACACGGGCAAACGCTGGATGAGGGTTGCTTCTTGGTAGCCTGATGGAGAGCTGACACTTGTCCCTGCATTGGAAAGTTCTTCAGCGCGTGCAACAGCTGCAAATCAAAAAATGTGCAGAAAAATGTAATAGTTTAGTATTAGTGCACTGTAAATTGTAATTTCACATTTGTAGTTCACTTTACTTAAAAAAAAGTCAGGAAACTGATTGCCTCAAAATTCCCAAGTAAAGTAGATATCTAATTTTAAGTTATGACTGAAATAACTTTGTTTAGACAACTTAGATAATGGTAGTAAACAAGTGAATTTAACTCAAAATCATTCGTTAAGTTGACTGTAAAAGTTTGATCCAGACAACTCAGATAATGGCAGTAAACCTGAGTACATAAAACTCAAAAATTAAGTTAAAAATGCCAACACTGACCCGGGATCGAACCCACCACCTCCCGGTTGTGAAACGACCACTCTACCACTGAGCCATGCCACCCCCAACTTACCAATTCAATCATTCCCATTACTAGACAAATATCAGGAAACCCTTATTTGGGTAAGCTGAACTTCACCTCAATCCTTGGCCAGTGTGACCATGTTGACATTTTTACTTAATTTTTTAGTTTTATGTACTCTGGTTTACTGCCATTATCTGAGTTGTCTGGATCAAAATTTTA
This sequence comes from Filicampus tigris, assembly GCF_054856515.1. NCBI lineage: Eukaryota > Metazoa > Chordata > Actinopteri > Syngnathiformes > Syngnathidae > Filicampus > Filicampus tigris. The sequence goes on along the minus strand of NC_141225.1, from coordinate 1,571,361 downwards.
TAGTCAACTTAACTAATGATTTTGAGTTGAATTCACATAAGTTTACTGCCATTATCTAAGTTGTCTAAACAAAGTTATTTTCAGTAATAGTTTAAAATTAGATAACATCTACTTTACTTAGGAATTTTGAGGCAATCGGTCTCCTGGCTTTTTTTAAGTAAAGTGAACTAATTAATTTTACAGTTTGGATATAAGTCAGTATTTATGCAGACATTTTCATTTTATGTTCAACAGTTGGGTTTTATTTGAATGTATTTATTCAGGTGCAGTTTTTTATTTAACATGCAATATATATATATTTTGTTCATGAGTACTGTACTTGAGTTTATAAAGGTGGAATCTATGTTGAGGAGGCAGAGCCTTACCTTTGGCATCAGCCTGTTATAAGTAACTAAAAAGTGCTACTGATAATTGCTGCAACAGGTGACAAACTAAATAAAACCACATAGTATTTCTGTGAGTATAACAAGTATTTTACCTTCATGCCTCAGAAACAGCAGCGCAGCACATCCAGGACCAAGGGTTGATTGGTCTCCTTTTCCGCTTACATTTAGACATACAAAAGCAAAATGAGTAACGGTAAATAATTTAAGTGCCCCACAAGTTATTGTAAAATGAAATTTACCAGAACTGGCGATGCTTGATTCGCAGGAGACACTCCACTTCTGTGTAGCGGATGATGATGGCTCATAATATTTCTTCACTTGAAACTGAATCAAAATGTCCATCTAGAACAGCTGTAAATCAAAATACATGAACAAAAAAGGCCAGAGTTACATATTACATGATATGGGCCTGTAACTTAAGCATTTTTTTTTGCAGTTGTCTTTTTAACATTTATTTGAGGTGGAAGTTTTTCAAAACGCAATACTTTATTAAATAGGTAATTTTTTTCCCTGTATGTAAACGCAATGTTTTATGTTCAAACTGAATATTACAGTGGCTTACAAAAACAAATCTACTTTCTGTAAATAAAGCAAATCCACTATCCTGTTTTACGAATAGTTGTGAGACTTTGAACAGCTAACCATTTTCAGTGCACATGCACTCACACAATTTGTGTTTCTGCTGGAAATTACTACAACAGATAAGTAAATGACAATAGCCCAAGTATTACTGACAATATTCTAAGTATTTCGTGCTTACCTTCGTCAGTAGCGCCACAGCTGATTCCATATCTCCGGTGTCTACATGACCCATGGCGTCTAGTTGATTGTACAATTTGCTCACTCGACAGTCATTTCCACTCCCGCTGTTATGATCCGTGAGCTTTTTATTTGTCTTGTTTTAACTTTACATCCTCCATGGACTTGTTTTGCCGCGCGAACAGTTTAAACTTGCCTTGGGCGGCAGTAATAAGCTGGTACATACTGGTCGCTCCTTGTCGCCGATTCAAAGTTGGGTTGGATGTCTTTGTCCCCCAAAAATGCTCAGAAGAGCCTGCATATACAGTATTCGTCCGTCTAGATTTCATTCACTTTTCCTTAACTTTTGAAGTATTGGACGAGTGAGCACAATGAGTTAGCAGTTACCGGTTAAAGGCTAATGGCGTCGTGAACAACACACCCCCAAGTTCGACCGACCAATCGGCGTTCGTCAACGCAGCCCGCCCCCGGTAAGAGCTCCTGCTGGGCCAATTCGTTACCCTGGTAAATTTTTTGGGTATAAACAAAAGGCAGAACCACTTTACCAAAAGTGAAAGGTTCCTGCGGCGGAAAAGGGGCTATAGTGAACAAAATAATTCACACTCTACTTATTTTTGAGGGAAGTGTTAGAAATGCGGGCGGCACGGTGGTCGACTGGTTAGCACGTCCGCCTCACAGTTCAGAGGTCGTGGGTTCGATCCCGGCTCCGGCCTCCCTGTGTGGAGTTTGCATGTTCTCCCCGTGCCTGCGTGGGTTTTCTCCGGGCACTCCGGTTTCCTCCCACATTCCAAAAACATGCATGGTAAGTTGATTGGATACTCTAAATTGCCCCTAGGTGTGATTGTGAGTGCGGATGTTTGTCTCTGTGTGCCCTGCGATTGGCTGGCAACCAGTTCAGGGTGTCCCCCGCCGACTGCCCAAAGACAGCTGGGATAGGCTCCAGCACGCCCCGCGACCCTTGTGAGGAGAAGCGGTACAGATAATGGATGGATGGATGTTAGAAATGCATCACAACCTGTAGGTCTTAAAACTGGTGGCATAACTGGATGCCGATCAGCAAGGTGCTTGGCCAGATCGGATGTGTTCCCACCTCGAGCCATGGTAGTTTTTAAACAAGCCATACAGACGTGCTTTGTCATGTTGGTCGGCTTGCCATGGCTTTTGGCCATGTTAGCAAAAAAGTTCCATATCCGCGTCATGCTTTTCAACGAGGAGTGAAGGGGTAGTGAGTGGTGGGGCAGTGAGGGGTGGGGCAGCGGGCGCTTCACTCACTGCTTGAGGCAATCTTCCTCTCCACTTGCAGAAGGAGGCGTGACACAAAGGGGACGTCATCCCAAACATATTTTTTTCAAGAGTATGTTCTATGCAAGGTCACTCGTGGAAACAAGGCATTTTGATAAATATTGCCTTTGTGGAATAAGAGTTCATCCACCAGTTTTTAGCCATCTCTGGGGGCGGCCATTTTTTCACTTCTGTTGACTGAAAATGACATCACCGTTGCTCATAGCTCAGGTAACGACCAATCACAAGGGATGGATTTTGCTGCTTAACTCATATTCCACAAACAGAATATTAATCTGAACGCCGTGTTTCAACTAGTGGGCCTGCTGTTATATTGTTGAAAATATGTTAGGGTTGATTTCCACTTTAAGTTAAGTTTAAGTTAAATATCTTGTGTAGTCCATAATATGAAGTCAAATTTTTTTTGTGTTCATTTTTGTTTCAAATTTCTTCAAATACAATTTGCAAACCTATTATTGGTCATTATATTGCAATAATAATAATTGTAAAAGTTTATATATGGCCTACTGTAATTTAGAAGTATAGATTACGTACTAGTATGTAACAGTCAACATTTAAATTACTTTGACCCAATAAGCATATTAAATGTTTACTGTGTGTAAATATTACTTTAAAAACAAAACAAAAAAGGCTCCAGACAAATGTATAAATGTATAGATGAATAGCATGTCTGTTATTCTATCAAAATTGGCATTTTACTCCAAGCAGTTTACTACTTTGGCAATTTATAAGTGCATCGCAAGTTAACTCGTTTGTTTATACAAGGTAACCATACTTTAATTAATACATTTGCACTTTAATTTTTTTAATCAATTTAATAAATAATGTTGGGTCCAAAACAAACTTAAATTATTATAGCGTTTCAAAGAATTTTGTCTTGATATTTTTTACATGTTTAAACCTGTTCTTGTTTTGTAGCAAAAAATAATCGTTTGAATAATCGTGATTTCAATTATTACCAAAATATTAATTAGATTAATATTTTTTTCATAATCAAGCAGCCATAGTATTGATCTTTTTTTTACGCTGAAAAATCACGGCACTGGTACCGGTATCCCGTGCAACACTAGTTGGGACATTGTATTAAACAAAATACAACGATTTGCAAGTCATACACTACAAAGACAAGATATTTATTTAATCCTGGATCCCCTCGGATAAGTTTGAAATATCGCTTTGTACACTTTCCCCATTGAGCGCTGATATGGTTGTTCATCTAATGACATCGCACCTGTTTCAAGATAGTCAGCCTCTCGCTTTGGAAAAACGATGATTATGTCAATTATATGAAATAGAATTTTTTTTTTTCTCGTTTTATTTTTTGTACAATGTCTCTGTGTGCCCTGCGATTGGCTGGCAACCAGTTCAGGGTGTCCCCCGCCTACTGCCCAAAGACAGCTGGGATAGGCTCCAG
>NC_141225.1:1317500-1562500 GCF_054856515.1 Filicampus tigris | reverse complement strand
TATTACATACACATGTATTTTCGTAGACATGAACAAAATGAGCCTATGCTAACGATTAGCGATCACGATTAGCATTAGCGATAGCGATTAGTACGTTCAGTCAGCAACCGACAATCATCCACAATTCAGCTCATATATAAATGTCATTACACACAATTGTCTAAGTTAGTTTCAGACGATGGTTGGACAAGAATGAACCACAAACAGGCAGACATGCTAACGATTAGTGATCGCGATTAGCATTAGCGATAGCGATTAGTATGTTCAGTCAACAACACAGTACAATCATCCACAATTCAGCTCCTAAACAAATGTTGCATGCTCATTACACACAATTGTCTAAGTTACTTACAGATGATGGTTGAACAAGAATGAACCACAAACAGGCAGTTGCCTGCCTCTGGCTGGGGTATTGCATCATGCAGCCACACACGTAAGCCAAGCGCAGAGGAGACGAAGACATAATTACGACCAAATACATAAATACTTTTGAAGACTTGGAAACATTCTACATGGTCGGGGATGAATAAGACTTATTTAATCGATCTACAACCGTTTTTGTGAGTTTAAAGTTATCTTAAAGTAACTTTCTTGTATGCTACATGTGTGAATGTTAGCTTAATAGCTCGGTGGAAAGGATGTGTGCTAAGTGCACAATTTCCTCCCAAAATGCAACTCCAATACTCCAGTGCGACTTACATGTTTTATATATATATATATATATATATATATATATATAGGGCTGTCAATTCAGCGCGTTATTCTCGGCGTTAATTTTGATCGCGTGATTAAGGTTTCCATAGCAACCAGCAGCTGCATTGATAAAGGCTGCTGGTCACCATAAGCTATACATGTATTTCCGAAAAAAAAAAGAAAAAACGAATAAATACATAAGCACAATATACATAAAGAAATACATACCCACAAAACAATATTGCAGCCTTTTAGAAAAATAATAAATACAAAATAACATGCCGTTTGCTCCAAAGTAGCTGTATTTTATAACAGCAGGAACCATGCAGCGCGATCGAGAGCCGTACTGGACAATCTCAGCGGTACACCACCTGTTTCTCCTTCATTTATCTGACACAATTTACATTAAAATATACCCACAACAAGGCTTGTCACGATACTAGAATTTCAACTTCGATACCAAAACCCAGTTCACTATCGATACTCAATACAATTTCGATACCACACGGAACAAATTAAAGCACAGGCTTTTTTTTTTTAATTCTTTTTTTTACTGTAAAACGTTTTTATCGCCAAAAACTTACATTATCATTAATACAATCGTTTTTTTTAAGAGGTAGTGCAAAAAAAATAGTACAACTTGAATATTTAACTTCGACAACCCTCCGTACAGTCAATACCTGGAACCAATGACACATTTTATGTTGTCTGAGCCTAGGGTAGTGCAAAACAAAGGAAGTAGTAGTGCAAAGAACAAAAACACACAAAAAAACACTTATTAATCTGTAAATTGTCTGAACTAGTGCAAAGTAATAACCATACTGTGCAACACCAATGGCATCATTTTCAAGTTGTTTGAGGTCGTGAAAAAGAATAACACCCACCACTTACAGTAACATAAATTGACAACAAAATTTGTCTGAGTATCTAGACCCACATGTTTATCTATTAAGGCAAACCAACAAGTCACAGATAATAATAATAGTAATAATAGAAAAATAAAATAAAATACATTAAAATTCTTTCAGTTATTGGCTATCCAGAACAGTAGCAGGTAGGGTTGGGCATCGTTTGAATTTGGACGATGTTTTGATGAGATTCTGGTTCCTAACGATTCACAATTCCGATTCTAAACAAAACAAAAATAGAAGGATTTATTTTTGGACGAATCACATGAACTTCTCTGTTCTTCAATTTCATGAACTTTTTACTATTTGTGAACTTTACCATGGATTACTCAAAGGGCTGTTTTTAACCAGTATTTATTTTAATAATTTTTTTTGCATTATTATCTAGTATTATTTTTCACAAGAGCTTTATTTTTGAGAAGTTCAAGACAATACAATAATGCAGCTGTTACTGAAAACATGCTACTGAACACTTGGCTAACCTTGTCTTGCTTTAGAAAGAAAATATTTATGACAAACACAACGCTGCATTTTATGGGCAAGCAAGGAAGTCTATCTAATCCAAGCAGTCTATGTAAACATATGATGCATATGTATGTACAGTGTTTCTGTATATGCTGCAGCTGCGTATGCTATAAACTAAATATTAGCTGGATATGTGCATTTGAGTTTTGAACTTGATGGCTCAATGTTGCCATTAGGCGTACTTAGCCGATTCTGACTTTGGGTCATGAGCCGCAACGCGTCATTCTATGGCTTGGCGTTGGCCGAATGAGCCAGCCGGCCCGGCCCGGCCCAAGCAGGATCAAGGACCCCGCGATGGGCGACCGCTGCGGCTGCTGGGGAGATCCGTGGGAAGGGCCGGGCGCACGCTCAGAGAAGGCGACGCCGCGGCCCGCGCTTGACAGCCGGTACAAAGTGAGCGGAGGGCTTGACCGAAAGTACCACGGCGGCTCGAGTGGGGGCGAGCTTCCGTGCTATTGCGACACAGCTTCGGCTGCAGGAGCCCCGGGCGCACACTTTTATTTTAATCGGTCGTACTTTGTTTGTAGTTCATGCACGCAGCTAAATAGGAAGTCAACGAGCAGTCTGCACTCGGCAGAGCAGGGAGGGAGGGGCGCACGGGGCAGGCTTCGGCAGTGTGTGCGGGAGCAGTAGACCATTATGAGCAGACGTTGGCAAAGCGCTGTTGGTATCGAAGTCAGTGGTTTGGTATCGGTAATATCGATGCCACAGCAAGCTAGTATTGTATCCGTTCAAAATGTTTAGTATCGAGTAAGTACCGAAGTATCGATATTTTTGACAAGCCTACCCACAACAGAATTTTAATAAACAAAATACCTAGTGTCTAAAATAAGACACTCAAGCAGCGAGTAATAATCTTTTTAGTCGATTAAGTCATTGCCAGAGTGCAATAAAAAGTGACGTGTGTACAAATGACTGCTATCGTATAGTTCTAAATCCAAGCGGCGATTGAACAAGTCGCTCTCAAGATTAAATAAACATATATGTCAGAACAACACTAATGTAAATGATTGTGTGTGTGGTTGCGTGCGTGTGCGCGTGTAGGTGTGTGTGTTTGAAAGGGCTGAGGGGCTGTTCATGTGAGTTGAATCCAATGCTTGTTTTTTTCAATAGAAGAGGGAGGTCAACGCAAACACTTTTTTTTTTCAAGGATATGTTCTATGCAGGCCCTCTAGTTGAAACAAGGAATTCTGATTAATAATGTGTTTGTGGAATAAGAGTCAAGCAGCAAAATCTAGCTCTCTCAGGGGTCGTCCATTTTATCACTTCTGTCAACTGAAAAAGACATCACAGATGCCCCGAGGGATCAAATAACGACCAATCATGGCTCAGTTTAAGAAAACAGGTGGGCTACTACTGCTTTTTACCTGAGCAACTGTATTGGTATTTTCAGTAGACAGACGTGACAAAATGGCCGCCCCCAGTGATGGTTAAAAAAAGGTGGATTAACTCTTATTCCACAAACGCAATAATTATCAGAATGCCTTGTTTCAATTAGTGGGCTTGCATAAAACACATTCTTGAAAAAAATATGGTTGGGTTGACTTTCCCGTCACTGCACAGCACGAGATCTATTTTCTTTTGACGGTGTTTTGCAGTCCGGGTGAATATAGCAGATGTCCTAAAAGGAACTGTCACCGAATGGGAACTTCCGAGGCCAAATCACGGAGTCGCTGTTGTGTCCGACAACGCTCGCAACATGGATGTGGCGATACGTGAGGCTGTCTTTGAGCCACACATTAAGTGCTTATCGTGCAGGCAATGAACGCTAGTGTGGCTGGTCCTAAGTTGGCCGCGTATCATGTTTGTTTAGACGTGTCAAGCGTAGAGTTTCTTTTTTTTCACTGATGCTCAACAGCAGCAGCACTTTTGACATCTAAATAAAGACAGCTCGAGCTGCCCGCGCACAGACTAATTATGGACGTAATCACGCGCTAGAACAACACTTTGGACATGATGGCTCGCGATCTAGAGCAGCGCGGGGTGCCTTATATGCAGCTCTGAGGAGCGCAGAACTACGACGAGTTGCATAAATCTTGACACAGACGCAGTGACATTGCTGTTGTTGAAGATCGACTGAGAAACAAGTTGAACTCTACAATACAATACAATTTTGTTTATATAGCGCATTTCATAACAGCTAGAGCTATAACAAAGCACTCTTTGTTACAGAAAAGAGGATGGTAATTACTAGGGGTGTAACAGTACACTCGGATGTATTATTACGCTTCGGTATGGCATGTTCGGTTCGGTCCACTTGTGTTCGGTTTGGTCCACTTATTAGCGCAAGTTTACGCACTGTTGCATGCGGGAGACGAGAGTGGCGGCACAAAAGAGAGAGCCAGAAAAGAGCCAGAGCTTGAAGGTCCCCGCGTACACTGCGGTCTCCTGTTTGGGAACATTCTGGCTTTCCTGTTCCCCATCGCCGATGGGGAAAGGTGCGTGGATAAGTCCGAAAGTTGTGTGCCGACATTGCTACATGAAATCTATGTTGCGGCTAGCACGTCTAACACGCACGGCATCATCCGAGTGTGAATGTTTCTTAGACGAGGAAGCAAGCAGTCTTTTTAGCCCAAAATGTCAAACTTAAATAGCGAGATTTATCATAGTGTAGCGTCTTCCAGGAACACGCTGTCAGACGTTGTTTAATTATCACGTTTTTATAATCCAAGTACAACTGCTCGCGCTCTTCTTTCTCCGCTGCTCCACTCGCTTGCCGTACGTTGCATTCATGAACCTTGGAAACGTCACAAATCAGCAACACACAAATCCGACCACAACACAGATAACCCAATTCTTTACAATATGGTGTTGAACATTCAAAGATTTCAATGCCTAAAAAGTGTATACAATTAAAAAACAAGACTTTTTTTTTTTTAATTATAAAAAGAGTTTTAATATAGTTAGCAATTATTAGGGCCCGAGCAGCGACTGCTGCGAGGTCCCTATTGTTTTTTATAGAAATGATTAAATGAGTAATATTATTATTATTGTTATTATTTGTTATTTTTCTTATCAAATGATCGCATTTTTGAACCCCTAAACATGCATGAAAACTCACCAAACTTTGCAGTCTCATCGGGCTTGGCGAAAAATTTGATATTTTAAAGTCGCCGTTAACAGCGCAAGCGAAATGGCTCTGTAGTGCCACCTAGAGTAGAAAAACAAAATAAAATTCCAGCCTGTTTGACCTAGGCCTACGAAAATTGGCAGGCACGTGCAGCACCCCGAGATGTAAAAAAAAAAAAGTCCATTACAGCCACAGTCTAAAGTGTACAGGAAGTGAGCTATAAATTTTTGAATGTCCAATTTTGGACCATTTTTGCACGTTTACATGTCCCAGAGGATTATTCCAATTGACTTCAAACTTCGGATATATCATTTTAAGACCAGGGGCAACAACTGGGAATAATTTTTTAGTTTTTGATAAACTATATGACGGGGGCGGGGCATCAAATTTGCCGTACATTTTTTCCTTCGCCATACAGGAGAAGAACCTGAATAACTCCCCTGCACATGCTTTAAAAAATGCCAAACTTCACCTGTATGTAAAGAGTCGCGACCTGAAGACATCTTCGAACTTATTTTTCATCGTAGTGGTAGCGCCACCTACTGGCTGAAGGAAGTACATGTTTTATTCTTTGATCTTTTCCTCCTCGCAGGTTAACCAGGTCGACCTCAGAATTGCTCGGGAGACTCTGTAGACCTTCCTGATGTTAAAATACAATATTTGTGATTTTTCGTAAAAAGCTGTCGCCATTGCAACGTGCAGTTCGCAAATAAAACTACGCTGATTTTGACGGTCTAAACATGCATGAAATCTCACGAAACTTTGCACACACATCAGGCCTGGTGAAATCATCTTTTTTTGTTGTTTTAAGTCGCAATCGTTGAAAAAATGGCTCGTTAGCGCCCCCTATAATTTTTTTAAAATCAGCCTAGTTTGTATGTTTCACCTATATCTACAAAGATTTGCTGGTATATCTAACAGGTCAACACCTACAAAAATGTCTCTTGGAGCTATGTGCTAAACCTAACAGGATGTCCGCCATTTTCAATTTACTTTACCCTTCGGCATTACATTGACTTTTGACTTTAAAAGCAGCTGGAATGTGATCCACATGATTATATCTTGTCAAAATGTCACACATTTGATGAGAGTCTACACCAGAAGACATCTACGAACTAACTTTTCATTGTAGTGGTAGCGCCACCTACTGGCTAAATTATGTACATGTTTTATTCTTTCGTGTTTATCTCCTGGCAGGTTAGCCAGATCTCCCTCATATTTGCTCGGAAAAGTGTTTAGGTCTTCATGATGTTAAAACACAAAGTTTGAGATTTTTCGCAAAAAGATGGTGCCATAGTAACACAGTTTGTCAATAACACAAAGCTGATTTTGAGAATGTAAACATGCACGAAAACTCATGAAACTCTGCACACATAGAAGGCCTGGTAAATTAATCAATAATTAATTATTCAATCGTGCAATCTTTCAAAGATGGCTCGCTACCGCCCCCTAGAAAATGTTTAAAAAATGGCCCCGGTTGCATGCTTCACCAACATGTACGAACATTTTGAGTATATAAAACAGAAAGAGACCTGCAAAAAAGTCTCTTGGTGCCATATCTCTTGGCTGCGAGGGCCCTTTATAGCTGCTTGCAGCTCTAGTTGTAACTGTTATTGTAAATATTTTTTTTTAATCGCAAAAAGTGTATACTATGTGTATATGTACTGTAATGTACGGACAACTTGTCTTTAACTTGAATACTTAGGTATAACACAGGCTTTTGCAGCTGTGTGTTTAAAGATTTCAGTGTCTTAATAATTTACTAAATCTTTATCTTTATTGTTAGTGTATTTTTTATTCTGGTGTAATTTCTTAGAATATCACCCGAATGATTCGCTTTCATTTATTTATTTTTCTAAAACATGTACCATTTACTTGTCATCTTTTCGGTAGAAATAAACATATTTAAAAAAAAAGAATCCGTTTTTTTTTTGGTACCGAAAATACACCGTAACGAAGTTTCCCAAAAAACGGAACGGAACCGAAATGTGATTTAGCGTACCGTATACCGATTCCGATCACATGGAATATCTGTATATTTTTCATTTATTTATGGTGACTGCTTGCTGTTAGATTTGCAAGCTATTAGACTGCATTATGCTGAACCATGGGCTCCTCTTTTAGTTTGGCATAATTTGGCATAGGCGTGGGCAATCTGGCAAAAATATCAGATCACGATTTTTAAAAAATAAAATCACGATCACGATTTTATCACGATTATTTTTTTACATAGTTTTTTAAAATCCTTTTAAAGCCCTCGTTTTCCACTGTTTTAATGGGAATCATGTCTTCATTAAGGTAATAAGTCACTGCCTCAGTTATTTCTTTACACTGCTTGCTTGTTTTTTTCATATGGAGTGCTCTTGTTAAATGACTGCGTTACCGTGGGTTGCGTTAGTTTGGAGCTAGCGGCTGCCTCCGGCTACCAATGGTCTAATCTCCGTTTGCTTTGGCTGTCGGCGCTGACGTCCGAACCGAAACTCTGCAAACTTTGCAAACAACTGGTTTGCACTTTCTCCTCCGAGGAAAAGCCATACCAAATCGACACTGTGAATGTGGAGTTTCTTTTCGGGACCAACTCTGCTTCGGGGTGACTTTTCGCGATAGCTCCCCGCTGTATACAAGCAAACAGGGAGCCGGGGAGTGTCACGTACGGTGCACTGTGCGTGCTGTGATTGGTTGGTTGGGTATACGGGTCAGCGGCTTTGCACCGCCATTGAGCGAAACTGTATAGAATGTGCCATGTAGACGATTAAACGATCTTCCGGCTTTATGAGACACGTTGAATCGCTTAACGATCTAATATCGCATATCCCCCACCCCTAATTTGGCGGTTCCGGTTCACAGACTCACCAGAGGAACGACTACTTTTTAACTTAAAATTTCTACCTTCCTTTTTTTGAGGTCACCTCATGTTTTTATTCCTACTCCGTTTTTAATATTCTATTTTTACATTTTTAATTTTTGTATGCTTTTTGGATGTCAACCTACGGACTCGCTCCTACCCGTGTGCCGAACCGCTAGCATGCATACATCGGCAGTAGCCTAGCCTGGGGCTTGCGCATAATGCCTCCCCATCACAGCGACAACTCGGACAGCTTGCTGGAAAATGCAAACAAAACAATTGCTGACCTAAGAGAGGATGTTCGTCGCCTGTCAGAAGAACTCCGGAGAAGACAGTCAATCGTCTCTTCGTCCACAACCCGCTTCCCCCAATTCTCCGCCGTCGTCATGAACAGCGTCATCTCTAGCGGGGCCCTAACAGCAACGGTGACGGCGACGACCGATGCTACCCAGATGGACACAGTGAGTTGGGATCCAGCTGCCTGCCCGGGGCCATCCTGCTCAACACCACTGCACGGTGCCCGATACATGAGTGGGCCGCCTCACTGTCGACACTCACCGGTGTCTGCGGCTACCACCCGGCCTTGACAGCGTCCTTTTGGACGACGGGGTCGGGGTTTTCTCCCCGGAGGCCGCCAGTCCTCTGGTGCTCATTCTCCACATCACCCACCAACCACCGTTATAATCGGGGACAACATCATTAGACGCACTCATTATTTCGGCTCTATCACCCGCTGTTATCCCAGAGTCAAAGTTATGGACATAGTGAACATCTTGCCCAGTATTTTGACTCTCTTCCATCATCCATATCCCGGCTCATTATCCACGTGGGTACGAACGAGATAGTACTTCGACAATCTTCTTTTATTAGTGAGTTTTCAGAATTTTTATCGATTTTTATATTCCATTTACAACCTAATTTTAATTACATGCGATTTTAATGTACATGTTGGCGACATCTCGGATCCACTGTCCAGAGAATTTTTAAATCTTCTAAACTGTATGGATTTTAAACAGCATGTTTCACAGACAACTCACAACAGAGGTCACAACCTCGATCTGCTCGTAACCTACACCTGTTGGTGTGTCCTATGTTGTTGACCTGGCTATGTCAGACCATTTTTGTGTGTATTTTAATGTCACCCGTTTTAATCATCAGGCAGCCCCGATGAGAACAGTGAGGAAACGCTACCTATCTTTTGAGTTGGCGGCAAATTTTATCGAGATTTTAAAGAGCACTCCTGCTGACATTTTACCTGCACCATGTGATTTATTGTTGACAATTTTAAGAGGAATCTCAAGTCATCATTAGATTTAGCAGCTCCACTTGTAACCAAAACTATAAAAATAAAGACTGTACCACCGTGGAGAGATGGTGCAGTCAAGACAGCAAAAAGAAAATGCAGGAGTGCAGAGAGGAGGTGGAGAAAAAGTGAACTTACAGTGCACTATGAAATATTACGTGAACAACTCAAATCGTACAGTTAAATAGTAAAACAGGCAAGAACTTCTTATTTCTCAAACCTCATCACAGTTAATAAAAGCAACCCCAGATTCCCCTTCTCCACCTTTGATCTCTTAACCAACTTCAATTTTAACCAACAGATGCTCTCTGTGAGGGCTTTGCAGACCACTTCAGAAGTAAAATTGATGACATAAGGTCCAGTCTTTTAGCCCGTCAAAACATAAATTTTAGTACACCTGGACAGTCATTTTTACCTGAGGAAACACTGGAAAATTTTGCCCTGGTTGATGCAAGGACACTTGGCCGAGTTTTCTCCCAGGTAAATCCACCAACCTGCCTCCTAGATCCATTTCCCACATCTCTTTTAAAGACATTTTATGGATTTTTTGAGGAACAGATTTTAAATATAGCCAATTGCTCTCTTCAGACGGGTGTCTTCCCCACCGCCTTTAAAACGGCGGTGGTGAAGCCCCTTCTGAAGAAGAGCAATTTGGACCCCAGCATTTTTAACAGATACAGACCAGTATCCAACTTACCATTTTTAAGTAAGATTTGAGAAAAACTGGTCAAATTTAAGCTGGTCAAAGTTAAATTATTTTTTAAATACAAACAAAATTTTAGAGAAATATCAATCAGGTTTTAGGATGACCATAGTACAGACACAGCCCTTTTAAGGATTTTAAATGATATCAGGTATACTGCAGACGTGAAAAAACTCACAGTCTTGGTGCTACTGGACCTAAGCGCCCTTTTGATACAGTAGATCACCAAATTTTATTGAACAAACTTAAAAACCTGGTGGTCATTTCCGGTACTGCTTTTAACTGGTTTTATTCTCACAGACAGAATTTTCTTCGTAAGCATGGATACTTGTTCCTCCAAAACCCATGAAATTTAATGTGGGGTTCCCCAAGGTTAAATTTTACGTCCAATACTTTTTAAGACACGGCATCAGCTTCCACAGTTATGCTGATGACACACAGCTGTACATTAGCGTGTCTCCTGATGACACAGGACCTATTAATGCCCTTTTAAATTGTATTTTTAGATATTAAGTCATGGATGGCAGAGAATTTCCTACAGCTCAATCAGGACAAGACCGAGGTTTTAGTTATCGGCCCTGAAGGTCAGAGAGAGAAACTTTTACCAAAATTACTAGATTTTAAATCCTCACAATGTGTAAAGAACCTGGGCGTCATTTTTGAATCTGAGCTCAGTTTTATTCCTCACATTAAAAATGTAACCAAGATCGTTTTTTATTATCTTGCCAGAGTCCGCCCGTTTCTCTCTCAGACTAACACGGAGGTACTGATACATGCTTTTATATCATGTCATTGAAATTATTGTAACGCCCTGCTCTCTGGTCTCCCCCAAAAGAGTATTTCTTCCCTACAACTACTGCAGAATTCAGCCGCTTGGGTGCTGACCAGAACCAGAGGGCGGGAGCACATTACACCAGTTTTAAAATCGCTACATTGGCTCCCCGTGTATTTCAGGATTGATTTAAGGTACTTTTATTAGTTTATAAATGTCTTAATGGTCTTGGCCCATCTTATCTATCTGACTTGCTTTTGCCATACGAACCCTCGCGGATCCTGAGGTCCTTTGGCACCGGCGTTTTAATTATTACTAGGGTGAAGACTAAAATGCATGGGATAGCCTGACAAAGGATGTCAGGTCCGCAGAGACTGTTGATATTTTTAAGGGGAAGCTCAAGACATACCTTTTTAGTTTGGCTTTTAAATAATGGTTCTTAGTCTCTTACTATTTTTATCCATTCTCATTGTTTTATAGTTCTTAGCTTCTTTTATTGCTTTGTCTTTTTAGCTTCATTGTCATTGTCTTTTAGCTTCATCCAGTTTTTACCTCCAGTGTTTCCTCAAGGGGCGCCTCCGCTCTGGGAGTTCTGGCTGGCCTCCATGCGCTATGTTTAGGGTCTGCCCCGGGGGTCTCTTTGGTGGTGGTGCTACCCGTGGCCATGGGCTATCACTCCTCTCGGCGTGGACGAGCTGCCCTTGGGTACTTTTTCCTCATATGGTTTCTCTGTGCCTTGCCATGTCGCTTTTTAGGGTTATATATATATATGTGTTCGTGCGTGCGTGCGTGCGTGTGTGTGTGAGTGCAGGTGTGCTTGTGGATGTCCGTCTTTGCGTATATTGCGAGGGAGGGAGGGAAGGCGGGAGCGGGTTCCCTTTTTATGTAGTATTTTGACATCTTTAATGTACAGCACTTTGAGTTGCATCATATGTGTGAAAAGTGCTATAAACATAAAATTTGATTGATTGATTGATTGATTGATTTGGCGAAATGTAAACTTTGTGGCTTGTAGCTTGCAAGCTTTCCAACTTGAATAATTGGGTGCATTGATCACTTCCAGTGCAGGACCCACTGTTTTTTTTTAAGCTCAGCAACAGGGGCAAAGTTATGAGGGCATGCCAAGATATTTGGGACGTTCTATTTTGTTTAAAATGGCCTGAAATTTGAACTATAATGTTCCCATTTTTGAAAGTTGCGCATGGACATTTTTATTTTTTGTGCTGATTTTTGCCATACCTCAGATGAAACGATTATGTGCACGAGGTCCAGGCATTGAGAGAAATTGTGTGTGTATTTTTCTCCAAACATGAACCTCGTGAAACATTGGTGATCTAAGGAATGTGCAGACAAGCAATGTTAGACAGGGGCCCAGTGCAGTTTTCTGTTTACACAGGAAATGTGTGACTCTCCCATTTCAGACTGAAGACTGGTGAGTCGTGGCAAGAAAATAAACTATTTAGTAGCTTCCCCTTAATATGATTGCAGCTCTATAGCGGCATTCTTGTATTTTCAGTATGATGGTGGAAATGAGACTTGAACACATGCTTGCTTTTACTTTGCTTCCGTGTATTTATGTGTCATTAAATAAAAAAAAACCTAAGGATCGTGTGCCTTGTAAAAATGCCCTTGACGACAAGTTCACGTGTTAACTTTTCATTTTTTTTTGGTTCTTCACATTAAAGGTTGATGAATTAATTCTTTAGTAATGACAACAGGGTAGGATTTAAATACGTTTTACTTCTTACTCCTCGTACCGGCTATACACAATATTTCAGTATGGGTAGGGCTGGGCGACATGACTGCAAAGTATGTCATGATATAAGCAGAGGTGGGCATTCCGTCAGACTGACGTTGGTTTAAAGGCCTAGATAGACCAATCCGACGTCGGAGGACGTGAAGTGTGCTGGCATCTGATTGTGCCGTCTGATTGGTCTAGTGACCAGCGTCGTCGCATCGTAACACGTCAGGAAGCTTCCGGTGGGCCTTTCAACACGTTGAATCGGCGTCATGAGTCGTGACATTTGGTCACTCTGATTGGCTGTTAGCTAGCAAATCGGCGCTCGGAGCACCAACGGGAATTGACAAATGCAGATAAACAGTGAACACGCCTTCGCTGCCTTAATCTTCTTACAAGTACAAGAGCTAAGGTTGACAATGTAAGTATTTCACAATACCGTGTCAAGAACTGAGGGTTTACTTCACGTGGGAGTTCATCGTGAGTGAAGAATATATCTGAATGCATTGTTTACAATTTTATAATCCGCCCCCGGCCAATAGCTTTCCGGTTGGATTTTTCTAACCATGAGAAATGGTGACTACCGCCGCCAATGGTATGGAAGGGTATTGCATCTCACACATGCACAGAAGGTACTTTAATGGACATCGCTGTCTGTCGTTGCGGTGTATTGTTCAGCGTGACATGCCGACAGCCAGCCCGACGCCACGGGGTAAGTGTCTGTCACTGTTGGCCAACGTCGGATTGGTCTATCTAGGCCTTTAATCTTCGTACAAGAGCTAGGGTTGACAATTTTAAGTATTTCACAATACCGTGTCAAGAACGTGAGGGTTTACGTCCCGTGGGAGTTCATTGTGAGCGACCAATATAGCTGAATGCATTGTTTACGTTTTTATAATCCCGCCCCCGGGCCAATAGCTTTCTGGTTGGCTTTTTCTAACCATGAGAAATAGTGACTACTCCTGCTGATGGTATGGAAGGGTATTACATCTCATGCATGCGCAGAAGGTACTTTAGTGGTCTGTCGTTGCGGTGTATTTTTCCAGCGTGATGTGCCAACAGCCGGCCCGATGCCACAGGTGGTAAGCGTCTGTCACAGTTGGCCAACGTTGGATTGGTATATCTAGGCCTTATCTGCTTCTTCTTTGTGTTTGGAGGCGGCTGCGCGCTATCAACAACACACACAAAGCCGTGTTCGGGTGTGATTTCAGATTTTTTTCTGTCCAACATTTTCTCTTAGGCAATTTCTCTTTATCAATCACGTGTCAATCGCAATGTCGATCACATGTCAATCGCTAAGTATTAATACTTCACAAGCTAACTATTCCTTGCGTCTAAGATGATAGCCCTCATATTGATATTAAATTATCACCCATCCCTGTTCCATCAATCAATAGTTTGTCTGGTGTTTGCTGGTCTGTGGGACCTGTGTTCAGTTTTTATTTAAAAAAAACAAAAAAAAAAACACTTATGGAATTTTCTTTTATTTTCTTCATTTTGATTTTAAAAAGGGAGTGGCACATTAATTCATTAATGTGATCTAACAAAGGTAAAGGGAAAATATTAACAATGTTTGCTGTTCATATGACTTGCCATTGGAATGTAGTAAATATCCGATGTGGTAAATATCTGTTGAGTATGTGGACAAAAAATTATTTGATTGTGTTGTTTTGAAATCCCAAAACTCTAGTGGGTCCACCAGACCCATCATCACTGGCTGAGTAACAAAAATACTAACACCATACAAGGGTTAAGCATAAAAATAACACTTAAGCCTGCCTCACACCAAGACATTCACCGTATGCATTTGACATGGACCACCGCGAAAAAATTATGACAAGCTATTCTTCGCTAGGGTTGGGCAAGCAATGAATTTGGGCGATTCCAGTTTTGATTTTTCTATGATTCGATTCCAGTTCCTAATGATTCTTGATTCCGATTCTTAAAACAAAAAAAAAGAGTTGTTTTGGTACAAATCGTATGAACTTTTCTTTGTTCTTTAATGTTATGAACTTTTTACTGTTTGTGAACTTTACTTACTGAAAGGGCTATTTTTAACCAGTATATTTATTTTTATATTTTGTTATGTTATTTTAAGAGCTTTATTTTTTATTTAATTTACAATTAGAACACCAAAGGTATCGCTATTTTGAGGGAAGAAGCCGAGAACACAAATGCAAAACAAGGCAGCTTAGGCAAATTGTTCTGCACAACTTAAATCAAACGTATCTGACAATGTCAAAGTATGCGTACAATTATTTTAATTGATGGTGCATTGAATACTCAAACCTGTCAAAGAAATACTGTCTTGATAAATTAATTTGGTAAGCAAATTGAATTTAAATGCACAATATGTTTGAGGTTTTGGAAGTAAATGTCACCAGTTTGGTTTGGAAGTTGTAGTATGAAATTAAAAGGGTATTTAACTTAATCTAGCTTTCCAGAGTGTGCTTAAATTTACATAAACACACTTTAGTTGAGTGGGCCGGTCGGGTCGATTCAGGTTGAGAAGGCCGCTAGGCCTTCGGACAATCAACTGCTTGAGAACGGCAATTAATTTATTAACTACTGCTACGTAAGTCAATAATTAACATTATCAAGTGGTGTAATTGATTGTCACGATCGTTTGAGGTCTTGGCTGCGGGATATAAAGTTACCACAAGACAGCACGTTAAGTGTGGATTCAAACCAAAAGTGCACACGAGGTTTGAATTGTGTTGAGCGCGGTTAAAGCTAGGTTCAACACTGATAAACCCTAACCCTAACGCTATTCACAACGTCTTCTGATAAGACAATTCAGGGTGAGCCCGAACAGCAATGTGAAACAATTTAGGTTTTAAATCGCCACAGTGGTGTTTGGGGCCTGGTTAGGTGGTTGGATATGAGTGTAAAGTCAATTGGCAGAAAAAAACAAATGTCCGATGACAAAAATAGAAAATGAGTAAATTAATTGAAATAAGCTTGCAAAGCGAACAAAATATGCTCAAGAGCCCCACAATCGAGTCGCCCGGTTGTGGTTGGGGGTCCTTGTCAAATCGCTATACCAGAATAATAACCATGGATATGATTAACTGTCCAAAATTGTAAAAGTGGACAAAAATGGTTGCGTTAGATGCAAGCTTATGTGCGGGGAAATGCCACGCTAGTGTGTTGACCAGCAAAAATTTTGAAGTACTGTAAAATAAATGGAATAATCAAACAAAACAACCCAAAGAAAATAAATGGGTGTTAATGAGAAACAAAGAAACGAAAGTAAATAGAATTAAATAAGATAAATAAATAAACGTGTGAAATTGTAATGCGAAAGGTTATCAAAAGTTCCCAAATTGACTTAAACTCACAGAAAATAACTTATCAGGAAGGAGTGCACTAACTTTGATTTTGGCTGTTGCGTAGTAGTGACCGAAAATTTCCAAGCGATGGCGCTGTTGCACCGCAGTAGAAAATTTATTGGCTTGACAAGTTTGCAACACGACCGAATTGGGCAGATATTTCAAATGTGGTTAGTTAGATCAACAGCTCCACAAATTAGACCAATAATGCGTTTTAAGAACAAGTGGATAAATAACTTTAGCACTTTAATCCCAGCGGTGCCATATGAGTACCGATTTCAGTTGCGGCGATGTGTTAGTATGGCAAGCAGTGGTCTTTGAGCATTGGCCAGTCAAGCTTCATACACAAAGTTGTAAGCAAGTAGAACAGCAACCAGCGATCTCACTTCAGAGCAACCATCGAAGCACAATCGATAAGAAATAACTGCAGTTTTAGCAGCTAGCAAGCAAGCTGGCTTTGCCAAGCTTCCGGGCGCGACTAACGTTAGCGGGGAGCCACACCACACACAAACACGCAGAGCTAACAAATTAGCACACAGTGTGCTCAATCAGCACAGCCGCGCTGAAACAAGAGTTTGTAACAACTATTCAGCAAGTTTACAGTGACTCAGTCTTCTACGGCGCAGATTCCGTGCGTGGAGGAAATGCCCCAAAACCTATGAGGCTGTTACGTGTCTAGCTAGCTAGTCTAGAGATGTGAACGAGGGGGTATGAGTGCTTCTCCAGTGACCAGGATTCGTGGCGCACTAGAGTGACTCGGGCCTAGGCAAACGTACGCGGAGGGAACTTCACGCAAAGACATGCATGTACAATATAAATGTTACGATCATTCACTAACTTTAAGCGTAACTGATGTCACAAGGTCGACAAAATGTGTTCCAGGTTTACTGAAACTACAAAGGTCCACAATCTTTTCTCAAAATACCAGCCACGGTGCTCTCAAGCCAGTGGTCCGGTTTGTGTATCGTTGCTATGGTAACAACCGTTGCGCTCTCGTTCAAGAACGGCAAGTTACGCAATTTGCGAACCCTCTCACCAAACACAAGATGGCGGCACGAAATACGCGTCTAATCTGAAATGGCTGGGAAGCTGCCACATTCAAAATGGCGACGGCGATTTCGTTTTTTCTCACCAAATGTCTAACAAACTGCATGAAAATCGTATTACAAGTAGTGAATTCTGTGTTTGGATCAAAAAACATTTTAATTTATCCTCCACACGGGGACCCAATACCGTATTTTCCGGACTATATGTCGCTCCGGAGTACAAGTCGCACCAGCCATAAAAAGAATAATACAGAAGAAAAAAACATATATAAGTCGCACTGGAGTGTAAGTAGAAGTAGTAGTAGTGAACAATAAAGAACAAAAAAATATGCATAGACTTACATTGATTTTGGGGAATATTTATGTCATTTAAATGTCTCTGCTGTTATTCCATAATGATGTGACATTTTGAGCTGCAGTAAGTACTGGTGTACCACTGACAACTACTATAGGAATCAGAATGAGAAAAAATGTATTTGATATGTGACGTGTGACCAAGTGTCACCCATCAAGAGAAAAAAAAGACGTCGTCATGACAACACCCATTCTCATACATTGGCCACTGTATTCAGAATAAAATTGAATAACAAAACTGTAATTTATAGGAAAGTGCATTTTCCCATTCATCACTGTGATATGCAGACTTGTGACTTTATTCATGTTTGGGTGTATCCTGGCATCACACTAATAAACCGTTGTGGTTTGTGCAACATGCCTCGGGAATACAGGCTAGTTATGAATGATGCAGACGCAAAACGTGTAAACTGAATGTTAACCGATCATCCAGGATGTCACGTTTGACTTGCTCGCTAAAGTACTGAGTGTGTGTGTGCGTGAGTCAATTTGTTGGTTCAACTCAGCGACTGTTTTCTGAGTGTGTCTTTTTTTTTTAGCGTGCTTGCGCGGTTGCCAAATTTTCCTCGTAATCCATGTGGCTCGTGGTGGCCGTTTTGGCACAACTAACAATGTTATTCTCACCGACATCAGTCAACCCCAAACCATTTACAGACTACGGACGACATGGACTCGCGCCTCACTATGAATCCCCGCTCGACACTTCTTTATGTTTGAAACAGCTCCACTGCAGTGCGGACGGAGTCACGTGACCGGGTCCTGCCCGCTGATTCGGCGAAGGATTATCACTTCCCACTCCTCGTCATACTTTGCGGCCGTAGACTGAATCAAGTTGTTATGCTTTTAGAGGCAGTATTAATACTCGATAATGTAAAATTACACATGGTGAAAGCAAGATTGACGATGATATCGATGACGATATATATCGCCCACCTCTACTCCAGTGTGTTATGTGCGGTGCACAAAATGTGCACCAAGGGAGCCTTCAACTGAAGCGAGTTGTTTGAGTTGCAGCACAATGTCTTGGAGCCAGAAAAAAGACCTCAGATATTGGCTGTTTCATTTTTGGTTGTAAAACACCAAAGAAGCTGCTTAAATTGTATGGGACAAATTTGCACAATTTACAAGTTTTCATGCCATTTCTTACAAATTGCACAAAATAAAAGAAATATTGATGATTTCGCCAAGCCTGATGTATGTGCAAAGTTTCGTGAGATTTCGAGCATGTTCAGACCCTCAAAATGACCATTGTTTTTTTGGCAGCGCTCGCTGCTCAGGCCCTAATAATAACTTCTACAAAAACAATAGGGACCTCGCAGCGCTCGCTGCTCGGGCCCTAACTAGAAAAGCTAATTCACGACTTAGGCGCTTGATAATGCAAGGATGCCTACCATAGATAAGTATCATGCCATATGTGCATTGAAGTATAAACTCAATGAGATATTATCAGGGGTGCACATAACTGGTACGCAGGTACGTATGCGCAACAGAAATCACTAATGCGTACCGTCATTTGCGTCACGACGCGCATTTGCGTACCTGTACACACTAGTGGTGCAGTGGAACGAATCATCTTTGATCGGTAAGGATCAAGCATCGGTTGGGCACGATCCGAAGAATGGTTGGTGAAAAAAACGAAAAAAGGCTAACTTCAAAATAAAGCTTACCAAATAATACATTGAGTCATTAATGCCAATGCAATAGCCTTAGTGAACTTTTACTTTGAAGTTGGCCCGCGTGGTGGCGTAACGGCTAACTTGACTTCCGTTTTCGACGTATCGGCAGTTTTAACGCTTGCTACCAACACAACCCTGTCTCGAAATCATATTCAGTCGCTAATTTAGGACACGGACAAACCGCTGGTTAATTACGATGTCATTGTAGGGCTGTGCAATTAATCAAAATTCAATTACGATTTCAAATATTACACTCCACGATTACAAAATTGGCATAATCTTAAAAAAACGATTACTAATACAAATTTTGAGATTTTTTGAGGCATGCGCACACGAGTTACCCCGCCGCGCAGCCCTCTCCAAGCTAGCTAGCTAGCCTGCCAGCCAGCCCGCCCGCACCCCGCTAGTCACACTGCACATGCTCCTACTCAATGTTTTAACAGAGTAACAGACCTAAAAATGGCACAAGACCCACCACAGGAACGACTTGCAAACAAGCAGGGCAAGTCGAAATCGCTTATTTGGTTACATTTTGGTTTGCCGTGGAAGACGGCGAGCAAAGACGTATAAAGTGCAAGTTGTCTCTGCATCCACCGGCAACACAACGAATCTATTCAACCATTGTTTGGTTTACGATGATTTTATGATACACCAAAGCAAGAAAACAGTTAGATTTGGCGTCGTCAGCAACGCAAATCTCAGTCGTTGAAACACTGTCCGCAGCAACCCCCACACATCAACATCGGAGGGACACAAAAAGATAACAGAATCTATTGCCCGGACAAGGCTTCCAAATGTTTAGGGCACAGACTCCACTTTGCAATCGGCACGAGGGATTTATTTTAAATAACATATTTTATGCAAATATACACTACTTTTACTAGCACAAAAATAGAAACAGAAATAGAAATAATACTGTGACTTAAATTACATTTCTTGTGTAGTCTATAATATGAAGTCACATTTTTTGTTCATTTTTGTTTCAAATTGCTTCAAATGCAATTTGCAAACATATCATTGGTCATTATATTGTAATACTGTTTATATATGGCCTAACTGTAATTTAGAAGTATTTTATAGATTACGTACTAGTATGTAAAGGCCCTGATATACCAAAACGACATTCACCAACAGTGACAGACGCTTACCTCCTGTGGCGTCCGGCCGGCTGTCGGCACGTCACGCTGGCAAAACACACAACGACAGACAGCGACGCTGACCATTAAAGTACCTTCTACGCATGCATAAGATGTAATACCCTTCTGTACAATCGCGGCGGTAGTCACCATTTCTCATGGTTAGAAAACTCCAACCGGAAAGATGTTGACCGGGGGCTGATTATAACAATGTAAACAATGCATTCGGCTCTATTCTCCGCTCACGATGAACTCCCACGCGAAGTAAACCATCACGTTCTTGACACGGTATCTTGAAACACTTACGTTGTCAACCCTTGCTCTTGTACTTGTAAGAAGATTAAGGCAGCGGAGGCATGCTCACTGTTTTTCCACCTTTGTCACTTCCCGTTGGTGCTCCGCTCGCTGATTTGCTAGCTAACAGCCAATCAGAGTGACCAAATGTCACGACTGGCGACGCCGATTCAACATACTTAAACGCCCCCAAGACGCTTACAGACGGATTACGACACTATGACGGTGGTCACTACACCAATCAGACGGCGTTTAAAGACGCCACGACGCTTCACGATCTCCGACGTCAGTTTGGTGTATGAGGGCCTTAACAGTCAACATTTAAATTTGTTTGACTCAATCAGCATATTAAATTTATAATTTATCAGAAGCAAATTATTTTAACTTTGTTTACTATGTGTAAATATTACTTTAAAAACAAAACAAAAAAGGCTCCAGACAAAGGTCTAAATGAGATGAATAGATGAATAGCATGTCTGTTATTCTGTCAAAATTGGCATTTTACTCCAAGCAGTTTACTACTCTGGCAATTTATAAGTGCATAGCAAGTTAACTCGTTTGTTTATACAAGGAAACCATACTTTAATTTATACATTTGCACTTTTTTTTTTTAAATAATTAATTTTATAAATGTTGGGTCCAAAATGAACTTAAATTATGATAGTTTCAAAGAATTTTGTCTTCATATTTTTTAAGTAGTTTAGACCTGTTCTTGTTTTGCAGCAAAAAATAAATAATCGTTTGAATAATCTTGATTTCAATTATTACCAAAATAAATCGTGATAAATATTTTTTTCATAATCGAGCAGCCCTATGTCATTGTATGATATGGCACAAGTCTCCAGTGTTAGTGGCTAGCAGCTGTTATCAGTAGCTGGCAGTTCAACAGCTGCTCCTTAACACTAGAAAGACTGAGGTTTTCTTACCCTCCGTCTAAAGTCTAGAGCACAGCCAAAAGGCTGTGAGATTTTGAACTAACAACTCAACAGCCTACAATTGGCCACCTTTCTTTTGTAAATGCAACTATTACCTGCCAGATTAGCGGTACTCAGACAGACCGTCCCCAGCAAACTCCCTACCACTTTACAACTGAATAGAGTATTCATGAGGGATTTTCCACTGAAAGATACGTTGCTCATTAGAAGCCTCTGTACAGGGCAAGTCTGCACACCAAACATAGGGTGATGTTACAAACAGCATAAATTGACAATTATTTTTCAAAAAATGATGGCTAAACAGTCATTCCCAAGAGACTCAATGATTTTGTCCCAAACAAACAACAAAAATAGTCACTGCCATTTTTTAGTTTAGTTTTTAGTAAAAAAAATAAAAATAAAAATCTGAAAATATTTTAAATTTTCATTATGATTTTATTTTTTATTTATTTTAGTGCTTTATTGGTTAACAAAATAGAATACAAAAATACATATAGAGATAGCTGGAGTATGTAAAAGTGTGGTATAGTGTGTGTATGTATATATGTATATATATTTACATATATATATATATATATATATATATATATATATATATATATATATATATATACATATACATATACATACTGCACCTCCAAAAGACCAAAAGAGCAGAATTTAGTCTGCACTCCATCCCCCTCCCTGCCCCCACCCCCCACCGCAACTGAATGAGTAACACACCCCTAATTTCTTTCCATTGTATTCTTTGTCCACTTTCAACGACTTTATCACCTACTAGCCACTCCCCACCCCTCAGACACAGTTGTTCCTTGTGTGGAAAAGCACAGCACACAAAGTCAGATTTCACCAAGAAGTCACCATGGCACACAATTGTGAGATTTACAGAGTAAAAATTCATTGTTGGTGTGTATCCTACATTCAAATTCCCATTCAGGAAGGATTTTCATTTGAAATACTTCTTATACATATTGGTGAAAATGCCAACATGTATGGCATATGGTTTTAGCAATAAGTCTAGGAGAAGCGCAACATATGCATTTCATCGATAAGAATGGAATTCTTAAATTTCACTTATAAGGTATATCTCTAAATGTTATTCAAAGATTTGTGTGCATCATGTAGTCAGAACCATCAACAATGAAAGCAAAGCCCATCGAGACAAAATTTGCTGCAAAAAATAATGCTAACGTGTCAATCACAATTCATGATACTGAGATAACATACTCTGAATGGTTGATGCAAACAGCGAAGTTCGTTCTTGAGAGACTTTCATGTCTCAATACAGGGATCCCAGCGTAAAAACGCACTGAAAACAGTGTTTTCAGGGTTAAAACAACAAAAGGTGTCAGAAATAGAGGCAACATAAGATGGCTGCCCTCTGGCTTCAGCCACAAGGTGCCTATTGATATTCCATTCATATATACTGTAAGTCTGTGGGTGTGGTGTGGTGGATGGGTAGTCGTGACTAAACTAAGGACTCAAGGTGGACAAATAGATTGTGCATGGCCACATACCGGTAATAGTTGAATAAAGTTGTATTGTATTGTATGGTTCTTGCTAAAATCTGTACTGAAATGTTAAATTGTGGTAAATAAAAACATTGCAATAATGTAAGCATGTTCTCTTTTCCAAAACCCATTTTACAATAACATGAAAAATAGTTGAATAAACTTGACTTCAGATTTCAAAATTACACTACATATCCGTAAACATTTTTAAGCCTGAATGTATTGGGTATTTTTCTTCTCTATCACTATATCCACATGCTGCACAAATTTGTGTTTTTATATTTCATTGCAGCAATTTCTAAGTAAAGAAGTATTGATTGAATGTTATGCACCAGAAACCTAATCCAGTAAGAAATAAAAAACAAAGTGTTTTAACTTCTCTCGGAGAATGGAGGGGAAAAAAAATAATGTTCCCTTTTGATCAGAACAGTGGAAATATAATTACGAATTGTAGCCTGTTGAACACAAAATAGTGTGGTACTTTAGTGTAGACTAGTTCTAAAATGCTACCTCTTTCTCATCTCACCCATAGCAACATCTGTTCCCATCCCCCAGTAGCACAGAGTAATTGACACATTTACAGAAGAATGGTTTCAACCTCTTGGCTTGCCCTTTGGTCATGGAAATTAGAACATGCAAATTGCTGGGCTGTTCACACCTGACAAAGGATGTGAATTCAAAAGTAATCCAGCCGCTTGGCTTACCTTCAGACTCAAAAGGTAGTAAAGCCAAATGGCTGGGCTTGAGACTTTTTAGTGTTAATGGCTTATTTTTTTGTACTTCTTTTTCTATATTGTGGCCCTAGATTACTTTGCAATGTGCTGTCCAAGTTTTAAGAAAAGTGCCTTAAATTACACTTCAAGTATTTTTCGTTATGAAAAAAAAAACAAAAAAACTTTGTCTTCATTTAATTTATAACAACTCGTTTGCCTAATAATTGTAAGAAAACATTCAGCTCAAATGTCTGGCAGGATACTTTGAAATGTATACACTGTACCACTTACTTGTGTTAAATTGTGTTCTTAAATCCTAAATGGCCATATTAGACATTTGATTTTTTTTTTTTAATTTATGGGCAACAGTGTTTTATAAAATCAATCTCCTGGTACTCATGCGAGTACCACATGAAAAAAAAAATATGTGCACCCCAGAATATTATCCAACAACATTAATAGAGCATTTATGTATGTGAGACAAAAACATTTTGAATTTGGGGACAAGCCACACAAATGACTAGCCAGACAACTGAAAAAGTTGGAAAGTGATAAAAACATTTCAGAAAATTAGATTTGCAAATGGAAAACTCCTTACTTTTCATAAGGGCATTCATAACAGTTTTAGGCAATGTTATGAATGTCTCTATACTTCTAGATTTCAAGCTGGAACGAATGAAATGCAGAATTTTCTAGACAACTGCACACTGCCTGTGCTGAACCAGGTGGATCGTGAGACCCTTAATGCCAAGATAACCAATGAAATTATGAAACATATAGGCTAGCTGAAAAATGAGTCCAGCAGGCCAAGATGGGCTGGGAAATGAGTTTTATAAACACATGAAGGTCAACCTTGTTCCTTGCTTGCTTAAGTTATACAACTATGCTTACATTGAGAAGGCTCTGCCTCCGACACTAAACGAAGCTGTTATTATTGTACTTCCTAAAAAGGGCAAAGACTTAGAGGAAGTTAGCCTCTTATAGACTGATTTCTTAATTAAACTCAGACCAGAAAATTCTGGCAATGTTACTGGATCAGTTTAGTCATGAAAAAACTTGTGCATCCTGACCAGACTTGCTTTGTGCCGGGCAGAAATTCTTTTACCAACCTAAGGCACTTGTGCAATGCCATTTATTCCCCCAAAATACAGAAGGAATTAGTGATACGTAGTTTAGACGCCGAAAAGGCGTTTGACCACGTGGAATGGCCTTACCTTTTTGCTGTGTTGGAGAAATTTCAATTGGGACAAGATTTTATTTCATGGATAATACTGTTGTATAACAATCTTCCTGCCGGAATCTTTACAAACCAAACAATGTCTACCCAGTTTAAACTTTGCAGGGGAACTAGACAAGGACGCGTTCTTAGTCCACTATTGTTTGCTCTTGCCCTGGAAACTCTGGCAGAGACAATCCGCACTCACCCGGATATACATGTCATGACACTTGCTTATACGAGTACAGGCATTCCTCGTATTACGACGTTTAGACTTTACGATGCCTGTGCCTCCTCCTCCATTTTAGTCCCCAGCACCATAGTGACTACGTTTACATGCAGTCAATATTCACTTGACACTTTTTTGCCAGTCCCTTGACCTGGGTACCCTTCTGGCCTCGACCCCTGACCTGAGTACCCTTCCGGCCTCGACCCCCCCCACCCCCCACCCCGCCCTTATTCATAAAAATTATCACCCACCGCCCCGTTACGCCCCCCCCCCAAATATATAAATAAATAAAATAAAACGTGCATGACGATTTGGGTCAACAGACGAAGTCTGTAAGCATTCAACAAGTTACTTATTTATTTTCCACACTTCCCCTCCTTCACACTTCCCGGGCCTTCAAAATAAAAGCATGCCATCAAACCACCACACAGCAGGTTTGCTACGGCGTATTTCCGGAAGTAGGGAAGTCGCCAGAAGAAGTGCATGAACTCCACCTTGATGTGCCAGCGTCATCCTTGAGTGCTGCGCGCAGCTTGACTATACTCGTGGAGACAAGTTCTTTTGAAACAGTTATGTTCCAAGTCGGGGGCATCGCTTCAAAAAGACAGCGACAACAATAGATATTGTGCCTGCTACAACCATAAAGGGACCAAGATGACTAGACGATGCATTTAATTTTATTGCGAAAATGATCTGAAAGGTGGTGGCTAAGGAGGAACGTGGGTGAGTAGCTTCTTTACACACATACGTGACATAACTCCCATGCCATCCCATGTGTTGCCAACCTGTCCCCAACAGCACAATGCATGTGAATCAATGCGGCAGTTATCGCTCGCGCCGATGCGGGAGTAGAAAGAAGTCCAAAGCCTTTCACCAGTAGGCCGAGATGAAATTTGGCCGCCTCGCAACCACGTCACAGGCATGAGGGCCGATTAGTGGGCCGGACTAAAATCCACTTTCGGCCACGCTTAGTCCAGCCCTTTTTTAAAATCTGTCAGCCCCCACCCCCGCCCCAAAAATGAGCATCCGGCCGGGCCGGAGGGTGCGACTGGTCCGGCCCCGGGACGGACTGCCCAGCTCTGAAATTGTGCGTGTTCACAATAAGGCAACGTGATTAGTCCGCATTCAGCAGAGGAAGTTGAATACCCAATAGCACGTTAGTTGCATGTACAAGAGCATCTTGCAAACATACTCAACGAACACACCGCCTCCACAAAGGGTAACTTCAAAATAAAGCTTACCAAGTCATACATTGAGTCTTTAACCCATTAAGGCCTAAAGCGCCTGGCTCAACAGCTCAGCAAAACCTAAGGTTGTCTTTGGAATTACCCTTGAAAACCTGGAGTTTCCCCAGAAATTCAACACCTACAAAATAATGATAATGATAATATTCTCAGCTCCTGTAGTAGACATAAACATAATTCCAAAAGAATTTGAGAGTTTAGACATGTGGCTTTCACACAGACCAGAGTTTATTCATTTTTACGGTTTCATTCGAAGAGGTAAAAATAAAGTGTCAGTGCAAGAGAAGCACTACTTTTAATTAAAAAAAAATCGAGTGGTAATTACTAGGGGTGTAACGGTACACTCGGGTGTATTAATACGTTTCGGTATGACATGTTTGGTTCGGTCCACTTGCGTTCGGTTCGGTCCACTTATTAGCGCGACCTTCCGCACGGACGCTGACTGTTGCGTGTGGGAGAGTGGCGACACAAAAGACATAGCCAGAAAAGAGCCAGAGCTCGAAGGTCCCCACGTACACTGCGGTCTTCTGTTTGGGAACATTCTGGCTTTCCTGTTAAAATCGCCGATGGGGAAAGGTATGTGGAGGAGTCCCAAAGTTGTGTGCCGACATTGCTACTACATGAAATTGGCGGTTCTGTTGCAGATACTGTAACACATCTAACATGCACGGCATCATCCGACTGTGAATGTTTCTTAAGACGAGGGAGCAAAAATGTTCAACTTAAACAGTGAGATTTATCATATTGTAGCGTCTTCCAGGAACATGCCGTCAGACGTAGTTTAATAATCACGTTTTTATTAATCCAAGTACAACTGCTCGCGCACCCTCGCTTGCCGTACGATGCATTCATGAACCTCGGAAACATCACAACTCAGCAACACACAAATCCAACCACAATACAGATTACCCAATTCGTTACAATATGCTGTTGAACATTCAAAGATTTCAATGCCTAAAAAGTGTATACAATTCCATAAAAACTTTTTAAAGTTACTGTATTTTTTCATTATAAAAAGAGTTTTCGGTATAAGTTCCGTACAAAACAATGTATTGTTTTTTTTAAATATGTTTTTTTTTAAAAGATGACAAGTAAATGGTACAAAAATAAGTAATAGTGAACCATTCAGGTGATATTCTAAGAAATTACACCAGAATAAAAAATACACTAACAATAAAGATCTCTTAATTTTGTAAATTATTAAGACAATGAAATATTTAAACACTCAGCAGCAATAGCCTATGACACACCTATGTATTCAAGTTAAACACAAGTTGTCATTACAGAACCAAAGTTTCCCCAAAAAAATAACCGAACCGAAATGTGATTTAGCGTACTAGCGTACCCTAGTAATTACTAGGGGTGTAGCGGTATGCTAACTCACATTTCGGTTCAATTCGTTGTTTTGGGAAACTTCAGTTCGGTATATTTTCGTTACAAAAAGAAATGTTTTTTTTTTTTTGTATATATGTTTATTTTGAAAAGTGGTAAATGTTTTAGAGAAAAATTAAAAAGCGAACCATTCGGGGTGATATTCTAAGAAATTACACCAGAATAAAAAATACACTAACAATAAAGATCTCTTAATTTAGTAAATTATGAAGACACTGAAATCTTTAAACACTCAGCTGCAAAAGCCTATGACACACCTAAGTATTAAAGTTAAAGACAAGTTGTCATTACAGTACATGTATACACTTTTTGTGATTAAAAAAATAGATACAATAACAGTTACAATTATTGCTAACTATATTAAAATTCTTTTTATAATGAAAAAAAATGTAAGTCTTTATGAAATTGTATACACTTTTTAGGCATTGAAATCTTTGAATGTTCAACAGCATATTGTAACAAATTGGGTTGTCTGTGTTGTGGTCGGATTTGTGTGTTGCTGAGTTGTGATGTTTCCGAGGTTCATTAATGCATCGTACGGCAAGCGAGTGGAGCAGCGGGGAAAAAAGAGCGCGAGCAGTTGGACTTGGATTAATAAAAACTTGATATTTAAACTACGTCTGACGGCGTGTTCCTGGAAGACGCTACAATATGATAAATCTCGCTATTTAAGTTTGACGTTTTGGGCTAAAAAGACTGCTTGCTTCCTTGTCTAAGAAACATTCACAGTCGGATGATGCCGTGCATGTTAGACGTGCTGGCCGCAACGATTTCATGTGGCAATGTTGGCACACAACTTTCGGACTTATCCACGCACCTTTCCCCATCGGCGATGGGGAACAGGAAAGCCAGAATAATGTTCCCAAATAGGAGACCGCAGTGTACGCGGGGACCTTCGAGCTCTGGCTCTTTTCTGGCTATGTCTTTTGTGTCGCCACTCTCCCACACGCAACAGTCAGCGTCCGTGCGGAAGGTCGCGCTAATAAGTGGACCGAACCGAACGCAAGTGGACCGAACCAAACATGTCATACCGAAACGTATTAATACACCCGAGTGTACTGTTACACCCCTAGTAATTACCATCCTCTTTTCTGTTACAAAGAAGTCGATAGTCATTATCTACAAACATATATCTTAACCATATATCACGTTCGACTGGTTCTACTGCTTGTAAGAAAACATTCAGCTCAAAATGTCTGGGAGGATACCTTGCAATGTATACACTGTACCACTTTTGCATTAAATTGTGTTCTTGAATCCTAAATGGCCATATTAGAAATTAGGATTTGATTTTTTTATGGAAAAAAGCATTTTATAAAATAAATGAAGACAAAGTTCTATTTATTTTATTCAAAAACAATTTTTGTTTTTGCTCGTACAAAAAACGATCCGATCCTTGACTTAAAATCAATTGCAGGAGAAATTTGGACTGTCACCTAATCATTTTTTCAGATATCTATAACTACGAAATTATGTGCGCTCTTACATACCGCAATTTGAGAATGCCAAACCCGACATTTTGGCCTGCAGTCTGTGCGAATACCTTGGCTCTGAACACAGGATTTCACTTTTTTATGGCTTTTTTTATTGCAAGAGGTCTCCATTCCCTCAATTGTGAAAATAAAGGGGGAGTGGGAAAGAGAATTTGGGATCCCCATATCTGAGGATATTTGGCAGGAAGCGTTACACAATATGAGCACACTCTCTATAAACGCCCGTCATTGTTTGATCCAATTCAAAATTATACATAGGCTACACTACTCATGGGAGAAAATTCACAAAATCTCTCCTGATGCTCTCCCCTTTGCGAAAAATGCATGACACAATGTGAAAATTTATTGCATGTTTTTTTGCTTTGTCCGAAACTTCTGAATTTTTTGGGGTTGACATTTTTTCATTTTTATCAGATGTCCTAAGTGTCCAGATTGACCTGTGTCCAATGCTGATTATTTTGGGGATTTCAAATGAAACAAAAGATCTAAGGATTGTGCAAAAATGCTTGTTATCATACTGTATGTGCTGATCATAGCAAAAAAACTCATTTTACAGCAGTGGAAGGGTAAAGATGTTGCTGTCTTTCGAATGTGGCTCACAGAGCTAACAAACACGCTTCATCTTGAAAAAATTTGGTATGTAATTAAAGGTAATCTGGATGATTTTGGACGAATCTGGCATCCATTGCTCTCCTATCTCGGGAATATTTGATTTAGTGGTCATAGGTCAGGATGTGGGTTTTTGGGGCTTGGGTTTGGAATTTGGGGGTTAGTTAGTGTTGTTGGTTGTCTTTGCAAGCCATGGACAATTGTGTGACTTAAGGGTCATGATTAGTGTTTGTAGTTTCAAATGTTATTATTTGAAATACTATTCTTTATTCATCACTTTCATTATTTTTATTACCATATTTGAAGTGTTATTTTATTTTTATTTTTGTTTATTTATTATTGTTATTATTTATTTATTTTATAATTTTACTTTATTTTCCCACTCTTTGTGTGTACAGTATTACATGCGGGTCACTGCTATTACTCTGTTCATTATTATTGCTATATTACGACTGTTTATTTTGTATTATTGTTATTTATTCTGTTATTATGTTTTTATTATTATTCCCTGTAAAAACAAAAAAAAGAGGTATGTTTTGAATGGGTTTTATATGAAGTTGTTTGTTTGTTGCTTCTAATAAAAACATTTAAGAAATCCATTAAAAAAATATATATATCATGCAGCTCTCACACTCAGAAATCATTCACAACATCAAAAACTTCACCCCGAGCTCCGTTGGCTTCCAACAGCAAAAGATCTGACACTTGAGAGTCCTATAAATTTCGGGCGACCACCATTTCAATGGAACCCTCAGACAATGAACGTTGAGGTCATGTTCGATGACAACAGAAAGCTGGTCTCTACCTGTCAGAATGTCATTACCTTGAGCACCAAAGCATGGTGGCTCCCGCCAAAACAGTGTTCTTTGGCGATGGAGGTTCGGCACGTGACTGATTTTGCACAACTCATAGGACTCCTGAATGGTCTTGGCCACTGCTGTGCTCATCCAATTCTCAAGTCCTTGAGAACAACACAACCCTTCTCACCTAAAAATAGAAAGGGTCAGGTTTTAATATTATGTTACAGCAGGACACAACCCTCTACAATAGGCTACTTATCAGTCATTAATGCCAGTCCAACAGATCTCAAAACTGTCCATGCCGAGTCCGAATTCACTCCATTGCTGTTGCTGATAGACTGAGGAAAAAAAGGGGAAAAAAAACAAGTGGTGATAGTATAGTAGTGGAGAAGTATACCACTGTATGCCAAAACTCAAGAGATCCTTTGGCAGACCAGTTCTTACACAGACAGCCTTGTCATAAAGGATGGGAGAGTTTCACACCGGCATAGTACCTTTCTTGCATTGTTTCTCTTAACTGGAAATGTATTAGAATAAAATAAACTTACCAGAAACTTAAAAGAAAAGCTGATGTAACACAGTGGTAAACAAGCTCATGTCTAAGCTTTTTTGGAACATGTTGCAGCCATAGAATTTAAAAGTTTATTATTATTTGGTAAAAACAATGAAGTTCATCAGTTTAAACATTAAATATCTTGTCTTTGTAGTGGATTCAATTAAATATAGGTTGAATATGATTTGCAAAACATTGTATTCTCTTCTTATTTAGGTTTAACATAACATCCCAACTTGATTGGAATTGGGTTTGTACTTTGCATCGAGCCCGTTGAACGAATCCAATTGAAAAGTTGTCAGACCTCAGGATGTTGATCATGCTCTACACCAAATATTGTGATTTTTCGGCAAAGGGCGTGGCCATTACGGTGCCGCCAACTATGATTATTCACTGTGGCAATAAAAGCTGCTGTAACCTGACTCAGATGATCCCATCTTCTCAAAAATTCTTGCATTACGGTAGTCCAAGCCTGAAGACATCTAAACTTATTTTTCATAGTTGTGGTAGCGTCACCTACTGGCTAAAGGAAATTTCAACCTTTATTTTTCTCAGAGCGGGTTAACCAGGTCTACCTCATATTTGCTCGGGAGAGTATTTCGGCCTTCATGATGTTAACACACAAATTTTGCAATTCTCTCTCTTGGTGCTCAGCATGTTTAACAGAGGCAGAGGCGTGTGGAACAAGATGCGTGATACTTAATGCCGCATTTAACCGACTAGTAAAATACAAAACGTTTAATAAATCGTAGACGGTTAAACGGTTAAATGACTAGTCGCGCACATCTTTAGTTGCCACATGCTTTTTTCTTTTATGGTCGTACAGATAATATATTTTTGAAATGTGTTTAATGTTGCAATGGCTTACAGCAGTGTTTTTCAAACTGTGTGCCGCGGCACACCAGTGTGCCATGGGATATTGTCAGGTGTGCCGTGGGAAATGATCTAATTTGTGTGCCCGTGCGGTCTAGCGCCTGGCAGCGTAAAACTGTCTTTACTACATTGCAGTACTCTTTCATACCAGCAGGTAGCAGCAGCAGCAGTAGTTAGCTAATTGTCTTTGTTTAGAGACAAGCGAATTAGTGACGCATGTTTATCCAAACAGGCTCATGTTTCACACTGAGTAAATATCAGTATGAAACATTATAAAATACTTTTTCTTTGTGTTTATTTAATTCCTATTCAAGTTATAAAATAACGTCATTCTTCAGTGTTAAAAAATGCTTGTATGAACAATATAACACTTATATTGTTAAAATAAGCATTTTTTTTTTCACAATTTCAGCTGGTGGTGTGCCGCAGGATTTTTTCAATGACATAAATGTGCCTTGACTCAAAAAAGTTTGAAAAACATTGGCTTACAGTAATAAATACAAGTGTATTTTATTAATAAAACCTCTGCCTCATTTTTTAAGACCATTTAGGTCAGTATGTTATTATGTAATGATGTTTGTCCTATGGCTGAACGATTTATCGTTTTGGGGCAGAAATAGTGATCTCAGAAAATGTGATTTCAAGATCATCCAACAGACTTTTTTATCCCCACGCTAATCAGTCAGCGGCATGCTACTATGGACCCGTCACACTAATCAGCGCCTAAGTGGCTCTGGCTTAAAAAGAAAAAAAACCGTTGCGCCAACCTCACGCTCCCGCTGTTACCCATACTCCTGAA
Source organism: Filicampus tigris (assembly GCF_054856515.1). NCBI lineage: Eukaryota > Metazoa > Chordata > Actinopteri > Syngnathiformes > Syngnathidae > Filicampus > Filicampus tigris. The sequence continues at coordinate 1,529,738 of NC_141225.1, read as the reverse complement.
AGTCATGTCTTTTCGCGGCTGCTTGGCAGTACTAGCCGCAAGCTACCTTGCTTGCTCTGCAGCAGCGCAGACTTTATTTATATCATATCATCGCTGTCATGTGAAAAACACTTATCTCCATTTTTTTTTCATTTTCTTATTTTTACATGAATCATGTTTCCGCGTTATAGACATCGCATTAAAGTGAAAATTAAAAAAGTTTCCAAAATTGGAGATGTTTTTCACAGGCCAGCGACGATATGTAAGTCTGTGCGCAGCAGCAGCATGGAGCTGTGTGATGCTGATCCTTTCCTCCGCGGTGACAAATAAACTACCTTACTAAAAAGTAGCGCCAAGGAGGCGAACGAGGAGTTGCTAAGCATGGTAATTGCAGACTTGGAAAAGACTCAAAATAAGTGTTTTGGTGTACAGTAGACTTTTTTTTCGTCCGGCGAGCCAGCAGCTATGAACAGAAAATGTGTATTACAATTAACAGAGCTGGGTTGACCCTTTTTTGACGGTCCGGCCGCTCCTCCGACCCTCCACCCTTGACCTGGGTACCCTTCCGGCCTCGACCCTCCGCCCTTATTCATAAAACTAGTTTGCTTCGCAGCAGCAACGAGCTGCGTGGTGGATCCTCTCCTCCTTGGCAACAAATTGCCGGGCCGAGCCGGGGGAAAATGTATGTCATCGCAACATGTGACATAGCGGACCGATCACGAGAGAGAATTTGCGCGGAGTCATACATACCAGCAACAATTCCTGATGTGTGCGCGGCATGTGTTGCAGACCTGTCACCAACAATACATCGTGACGTGATGCAATGCGCCAGTAGTTGCTTGTGCCGACGTGGGAGTATAAAGAAGCCTTTCGAGTAGGCTGAGCTGAAATTTGGCCGCCCCGTGACCACGTAACACGCCTAAGGGCCGATTAGTGGGCTGGACTAAAATCCACTTCTGCCCTTGCTTAGTCGAGCCCTTTTTTTTCAAACGTGTCACCCCCTGCCCTTGGCCCCAAAAAGCGGCGTCCGGCCGGGCCGGAAGTTCCGACAATTAATACGTATCTAGACATAAAATAAGACAACGGCTACATTGGCAATTCAGCACACGCTTGAATGCCAGAAGATGCTAAAGGGTGACGTCAACCATGACGAAGAGATCAATGTCAAAAGTATAAATACTTGGGTAGATGTCAAAATGTCACGATACGATATCATGATATGAAACTCACGATGCGGTGCTGGCCATATATAAAAAGCTCACAATACTGTATAAAAGCTCACTGTATTGTAAAAAAAAAAAAAAAAAGGAAGCTCAAATAAAAAAAAAAAACATGGCAATACTCTGTTTTTGTACATAACAGCGTTTGCAAAGAAATAGGTTTGGCCAGTCACGAACTCCTATTGGTTATTAGTGTGGGTCTTAAACATAGGTACATCTAATTAAACTGCACTAATACACCAACCAGCAAAGGGTGCTGGAACTGCACAAATTGAAAACAACTTGGGCTTTTAAACAGATTTGCTGCTATTAATATCGTGACATGACGACGATATATTGTGGCAATTTTAATATTGCGATATTGCCGATATTGTCATGTCATGTCATCTTCCAAACCGCTTATCCTATATAGGGTCGCGGGGAGTTGCTGGAGCCTATCCCAGCCGTCAATGGGCGAAGGCAGACTACACCCTGAACTGGTCGCCAGCCAGTCGCAGGGCACACATAGACACTGTCACTGAGCGGGAATCGATCCCACGCTGCCCGCACACAACTCAGGCGTGTGTACCACTACACTATCAGCGGACCGCCGATATTGTGACATCCCTAATAAATACTTGTAGTATCAGCAATTTTATTGGCTTATATTTGTACTATTTTGCACCACAGAGTCCGGGGGGGTGATCATTTTTATGAGGGGGGGTCGTGGCCGGAAGGGTACCTGGGTCAAGGATGCAGGTTTGCGGCCTTACTGGCAAAAAAGGGTCAAGTGCCCAGCTCTAAATCTTACATTTTTTTTGTTAAAAAATATTTGTATATTTACTATTTTTATCACAGATGTCACGATATCCAAATGTCACGATCTGATAATATTACAATATGAACTTCACGATACGATAATTATCACGATATTGTAGGGAGGTTGATGATATATAAAAAATTAGATTAGATTAGATTAGATTAGTTCATTTGAAAGGGGGCAGTGCAATTTCACATAACACATGACAGATCATGGTTAAAAAAAAGCCAGAATTAGCCAAAAGTTTATTTTTCATCAGTAGTTCCCTGGCTGCCATGAAGTAGAAAAGCATTAAAATATAATTACAAAAAATAAATATAAACAGCAAGACACTAAGTGCTTCAAACATTTTACAATATATGATATAACAAGTAATTAACAATAGGCACACAATTAAAAACTATAAACACATGAAGACAATGATAGCATAGGAGATATACGTTTTAGTGTTGACAAGTGTAGTTATTTTTGTACCATGTGCTCAAATTTTTAACAAAGGCCTTGTAGGTGGTTTGTCTCCTAACCTCCTCTGGTATACTGTTCCATTCCTTGGCACCTCTTACTGACTACGTTGACAAGCTAAAAGCACTCTTGCGCTGAGGAATTGCGCAGTCACGCCTGAGAGAGGCACGAGTGAGGTGCTCACTACTGTCTCTTTGGCAGATGAATTCGGCCAGGGGAACTGGGGCTAGGCCATTAAGTACCTTACGAGGCCAAGATAGACCAAACCGACGTTGGAGGACGTGAAGCGTCGTGGCATATGAATGCACCGTCTGATTGGTGTAGTGACCACCGGTGTAGTGTCGTAACTCGTCTCTAAGTGTCTTGGGGGCGTTTACGCATGTTGAATCGGCGTCGCCAGTCGTGGCATTTGGTCACTCTGATTGGCTGTTAGCTAGCAAATCAGCGAGCGGAGCACCAACGGGAAGTGACAAAGGTGGAAAAACAGTGAGCACGCCTTCGCTGCCTTACAAGTACAAGAGCGAGGGTTGACAATTTAAGTATTTCACAATACCATGTCAAGAACGTGATGGTTTAATTCGCGTATGAGTTCATCGTGAGCGAAGAATATAGCTGAATGCATTGTTTACGTTTTTATAATCCGCCCCCGGCTAACAGCTTTCCGGTTGGATTTTTCTAACAATGAGAAACAGTGACTACCGCGACCGATGGTATGGAAGGGTATTACATCTTATGCATGCGCAGAAGGTACTTTTATGGTCAGCGTCGCTGTCTGTCGTTGCGGTGAATTTTTCAAGCGTGACATGCCAACAGCCGGCCGGACGCCACCGTGGGTAAGCGTCTGTCACTGTTGACCAACATCATTTTGGTCTATCTAGGCCTATAAATGAGCTTCAAATCTGCAACCATATGAAAATTGTCCTAGTTCAAGAGATTATACTTTTTAAGTATTGCACAATGATGATAGTGCCGCGGTTTCTTGTCCATGATTTTAATAGCTTGTGTTCCAAAGATCTTTTTGTACTCTGAGTAGCCTGAAATCAACTTGTTATACAATAATTTAAGTGACTGAAAATCAGTGAATGCAAGAAACTCTTTGCCGTGTTAGTTGACATTTCATTATGGATAAACCTAAAAGTTGCAAGACTCATTTTTACATTTTTGCATATTTTGTCGATATGAAATTTAAAGGAAAGTTTTGAATCAATCACAAGCCCAAGATATTTGTATTGAGTTGCATTCTACAGTTACTGACCTCCTACAAGTATTTAAGGATTAGGAGAAGCTCTACTGGTTTTACTAAAGTACATACTCACAGTTTTTGACACATTTAGTTGCAGACAGCACTCCTGCAACCATATTGTAACACGAGCCATTGCTTTAGTTAGCCTGGCTGCAACAATGCCTTTAAAATGACCATGAACAAATAAGACAGTGTCATCTGCATACATTAAGCAGTCAACATCAGAACAAATGGTAGGCAAATCATTGATGTAAAGGCTAAATAAAAGGGGGCCTAACACCAAACCCTGTGGCACCCCAGTAGTTATCTGAAGAGATTCAGAAATGCAGTTGTTAATTGAGACAGATTGTGTTTGATCAAACAAACATGGTTGGATCCAGCTCATAGCCTCACAAGAGAAGTTAAATTGTGAAAGCTTATTGAGGAGAACAGTGTGGTTTACTGTATCAACGGCTTTTCTAAGGTCCAAAAATACTGCCCCAACAACTCCACCCTTGTCAAGAGAAGAATTTCTTTTCTCATTGAAAAGGCATGTGGCGGTTTCTGTTGAATGTTTAGGTCTGAAACCAAACTGCATGGCATGGAGTGAGGGGGAGCTGCTGTAAAGGGACAGTCTGCTCGGCCATCCATTTTTCTGCAATTTTGGAAATGGCTGGTAGGGTACTTATTGGATGGTAGTTATTCAAGGAACCCGAGTCACCAGATTTAAAAACTGGGGTAACCACAGCAGATTTCTAAGCCTTGGGGAAATGATTAGTTGATATTGAGTGATTAATGATGGAGACAATGAGAGTGGCCAAAGCTGTACTTAGATCTTTCAACATACAATATTTGTATCCATTCCAAAAACATCCTTAGCCTTGGATGGTTTGAACGATTGAATTATATTCACAACTTTTTACTCTGAGAATGTTTGTGATTGTAAAATCTTTGTGTTGCAAACAGTGCAGGGTATTCTTTCCTTGGAATTAAAACAAAATTTTTTGAGATTTCTGCGACAGAGCCAATAAAATATCGGTTGAAAGCATCATCAATTAGTTGAGTTTCTTTTAAAATGTCCCCATTTATTCAAATTTGCATTTGTTTTTATTTCTTAGTTTGGCTATAACCTAACAGTTTTTTATGTAGTTCCAAGTTATTTTAGTATTTCCCTGGGCATTATTAAGAGCAGTGATTAAATTATTATTATTCTTTTAATTTTGGGGATGAATTGTTTGTTAATTTGACTTAGTCTATTAGAAAATTTTGAACAATCCTGATCTAAGTTTTGTCCAGTTAGTAATTCATTCTAATTTACACCTTGAATTGAATCTTGGAAATTCTGTTGTTTTTGTTGTGGTATTTTATAGAATTCTGTAGAAAGCAAAGGCTTTAAACACCTTTTATTTAACTTTCTGTTGGCCATTATAAGATTGTGATCTACTAATCTGGTAAGGATGTTAAAGGAGTTTAAAATCCTTTCATGTTTATTTGTAAAAACTAAATCAATCTGAGTGTTAGTGGATTTTGTAATTCTAGTAGGGCCATTTATTACTACCTGGGTCATATCAAATTGATCCATAAACACTTTAAAGTCTTTTCTGACTTTCTTGTCTTCCCAGTTAACATTTAAAAAGCTCACAATACTGTATTAATTACCTCATAATATTGTAAAAGAAGATGCTCTTATTTAAAAAAAAAACCACATCACAATATTATGTTTTTGCATTCACCAAGAAATAGGCTTGGCTAGTCATGCGCTCCGATTGGCGATTAGCGTGAGTCTTAAAACACAGGTGGCATCAAATTAAATGGCACAAATAAATTAACCACCAGAGGGTGCTAGAACTGCACAAATGGAAAATAGCTTGGGCTTTTGAATAGATATGCTGCTATTAATATCGTGACATGATGAAGATAAATCGTGGCAATTTTAATATTGCGATACCACGATATTGCCGATATTGTGACATCCCTGTTATTTATATACTATGACACATAATTGCATATTTATACATGATGGCAAGTAATACAGTAGGTCTTGCCTTACTTCAAACAGGACGGCCTCACTCACAAAACCTCTTTAGTGAACTTGCATTATTAAAGTCATATTTGTATGTTGTAAATGCACTGAAACATTTGAAGAAAATCCCAAATCGAATTGAGAAATTCAGAAAACTCTCACGACAATTTTTTCCTAAAATCGTTCAGCCCTAGTTGGTCCTGTGGTGGTACTTGTATTTAATATAACAAATAGGAAATACAAAAACTATGGTCCAGTAGACACACCAGCGCTAGGTCTTACCTTCGTCTCCCACGGGATTAGGCAACCCCCCTCATGAGATAATGGGTTATAAATCAGTGCCAGCCCCTCCTTCCCAGGAAGAGCTGCCTATTCTAAAACATACGTGTTACGTGTATGACTTGTGACTTATGTTTTACCTCCCTCTGCAGGCACTTTAGCGCTAAAGCGCCTGCAGAGGGAGCCAAAGCATCATAAATACAAGTCAGCACTAACAAGCCATGACAATTACTTCTATATCATTTCACATGTTAATGTAACCAACATAAAGAAACATAAGATACATCCTAAAAGCTATTAAAAAGCATGAATAATTTAAACGGTTAAAGTCTAATGTGTTGTTAAACTAACAGGCCTTGCTAGTCGAGGAAGCCAGCTTATCCAAACAGCTAAACATTTACAAACAAACTCCACTGACTCCAGGTGTGCAGCGAAGTTGCCTGTTTATATTGTGAAACTGTACAAGAAACAGAAAATACTATCAATCTATGCATTACATACACATGTATTTTCATAGACATGAACAAGATGAGCCTATGCTAATGATTAGCGATCACGATTAGCGATAGCAATTAGTATGTTCAGTCAACAACCTACAATCATCCACAATTCAGCTCGTCTATAAATGTCATGACACACAATTGTCTAAGTTAGACGATGGTTGAACAAGAATAAACCACAAACAGGCAGACATGCTAACGATTAGCATTAGCAATAGCGATTAGTATGTTCAGTCAACAGCACAGTACAATCAGCCACGATTCAGCTCCTATATAAATGTTGCATGGTCATTACCGGTACACACAATTGTCTAAGTTACTTACAGACGATGGTTGAATAAGAACGAACCACAAACAGGCAGTTACCTGCCTCTGGCTGGGGTATTGCATCATTCAGCCACACACGTAAGGAGGCGCACACTCAGCAGAGAGGAGAGGAAGACATAATTACGACCGAATACACAAGTACTTTTGGAGACATTCTACATGGTCGGGGATGAATAAAAGACTTATTTAAGCGATCTACAATCGTTTTGGTAGATTTAAAGTTATCTTACCGTGACTTTCTTGTATACAACAAGCTCGGTGGAAATGATGTGTACTAAGCGCACAATTTCCTCCCAAAATGCGACTTATACTCCAGTGCGACTTGTGTTTTTTTCCACTTTATTATACATTTTATGGCTGGTGCGGCTTGTACTCTGGAGCGACTTATAGTCCGGAAAATACCGTATATACAGGCCAAGTTTTAGATTTTTTGGAGCATGTGCAGACGAGTTATATAGCATTTTGTCATTTGTGGCGAAGGAAATATTTTAATTTTTTACAATTTTGATGCCCCCCTCCCCATCATATAGTTTATCGAAAAGTCACTATTTTTGTCCCAGTTGTTGCCCAGGCCTTAAGATATATCTGAAGTTTGAACTCAATTAGATGAATTCTCTGGGATGAGGGTGCAAAAGTATGCCCCCTGTAATTGTGCAAAAATGGGCCAAAATTGGACATTCAAAAATTCATATCTCACTTCCTGTTCACTTCACACTATGGCTGTAATTGACTTTTTTGTACGTCTCAGGGCGCTACACATGCCTGCCATTTTCGTAGGCCTAGGTCAAGCGGGCCGGAATTGGCTTTTATTTAGCTACTCTTAAGTGGCGCTATAGACCCATTTTGTTTGCGCCGTTAACGCCGACTTCAAAATATCACAATTTTCGCCAGGCCCGACGAGTTTGGTGAGTTTTCGTGCATGTTTAGGGTCTCAAAAACGCGATCAAAGACATAGAAGTAAAATAATTTCTACAAAAACAATTGGGACATCGCAGCGGTCGCTGTTTGGGCCCTAATAATTTCTACAAAAACAATAGGGATCCCGCATCGGTCGCTGCTCGGGCCCTAATAATAATATTAATAATAATAATAATACTAATAATGTTTTATACTTATTAATTTACTGTTTACTTTAAAGAATCCTATTTTTTCAAGTGCAGTTTACTATGTTTTTGGAACTAATTGATTTATGGCTACCCTTGTGAGGATAAGCGGTATAGATAATGGATGGATGGATGATTTATGGCTGTTTTAATTATCCCTAAAATAGCCCAGTTTCTATTGTTCTGTTTTCTGTTTGGAGTGTGTTGTTGGCGTGAATTAGAAAAATCTCTGTCTTTCAATTCTGACAAACTAAGTGTATGCCTTTTTGTAACAACTGCTTCCAAAACGCTCTGTGTCCTCAGGTCCCACATGACCATAAGCCGAGGGCTACGGCTCAGCGGCTCCCCACCATTGGAGTGGTTTGTCACTGTAGTTGGAGCCCTGTGATTTCTCACACCACCTACTGCCCCCTCTCCCCACAATTCCATCCTGTCCCTCCCCTACCCCTCCCCTCCCCCTCCCCCCCTCTTCCCCTACCTCCCAAGCGTCACTGTGCTGGACGTCATGAGCATAGTAATCGCTCTAGGAGTCACCACACCTGAAACGTCTTACACAGAAATGGCTGCTGGATCAGAGTAAGTTATGACACAAGAAAATGTGTCAATATTATTTCACCGCAGCAACACTACAAACTTAACACATTGCTCTGCATCCTTTAGGTGTAATAAAATAATTTATAAATACATTTTTTTTTGTCGTAGGATTTCATTCAGTCCATAAATTATAGGGGTTTCTTTTCCCTTCCGTCATGTTTGTTGTGCATTACCTGGGTATTCGAAGGAATACCACACATAAGGTTTTCCACACTTCATTGTTCTATTTTATTATTTTAACAGTATTGAGGAAGTTTCTAGATTAATATCTATTTAACAGTACTATTGCCAATGTCATTTAACTTTGTTCGTAATGGGAATAAAATGTACTAAACCTGTCAAGGAATGCAACTGTCGAGATTTCAACTGAACACTTTTGTGCATATTCTTCATTGGGAAACCCATAGAGAAAGGGCAAGGTTATTTACTTGTTGGGTCAGTCTATGTAAAGAAGAGGGAGTTGCATAACAAAGTGACACCCACATTCCATGTCCTAAAGTGTTGTTCAGCTGGGTAGGAAAGCATTTTGTGAGTTTTGGTTCCATCTAGTGGCTCATTATCTATATCGAAAAGCATGTTGTAAAATACTGTATATAGGACATTTTTAACGCTATATTAATACAGGTTTACTTCACTTTTATTTTTTAAATTTCAGCCCTGAATCTGTTGAAGCAAGCCCCGCCGTAAATGAGAAAAACTTCAACAACCATAGTTGTGGAAGCGCACAAAGTCATGGGTATCGGGGACTACCATATGCTGTGAGTACAAACGAGTATTTTCTTATCCCATGTACATTCACTTGAATACATTTTTTTAATTATCTATGCAAGTTTGTATGTACAATATTGTACAAAAGTGAGTACACCCTTCACATTTGTGGTCCGGCATAGCAAAGTGAGTCGGAATACGCACAGATAGGTTCTAAGGCATGAGGTAGTAATTGTTAAGTAGGTGAAACTTCTACCTCTTTCATCGAGTCAAAATTAAATTTTCATGAAATAAACATCGTAACATGTTCAAAAATCTCATTTTGTAAAAGATGTTCAACAAATAAGTCAGTAATTAGTTCATTAATTAATCAAATATATGGGTCTCAGTAGAGGTGGGCGATATACATCGTTATCGATATCATCGTCAATCTTGCTTTCACGATGTGTAATTTTACATTATCGAGTATTAATACTGCCTCAAAAAGCGAGGCAGCCGACGGCCGCAAAGTGTGAGGAAATGCTGAAAAATCAGTGTGCATTGACGGCAGAGGAGGAGGAAGTGATAATCATTCGCCGAATCAGGGGGCAGGACCCGGTCACGTGAGTCTGTCCGACTCCGCACTGCAGCGGAGCTGTTTCCTCCTCATTTCATGGAGGAGTGTCGCGCTGGGATTCAGAGCGAGGCGCGAGTCCACGTCGTCCGTAGTCTGTAAATGGTTTTGGAGTTGACAAGACTGATGTCGGTCGGAATAACATTGTTTAGATGTGCCAAAACGGTCACCGTGAAGCGCGATTCTGTTGCGAGCCATATGGATTACGAGGAAAACTTGGCGACCGCGCAAGCATGTTAAACAAAAGTTTAAACATGCACACACACTCAGAAAACAGTCGCCGAGTTGAACCAACAAATATAAACGAATGCACACACTCACGCACACACACACACTCAATACTATAGTGAGCAAGTTGAACGTGACATCCTGGATGATCGGTTTACATTCAGTTTACACGCTTGTAGTCCGCATCATTCATAACTAGCCTGTACTCCCGAGACATGTTGCACAAACTACGACGGTTTATTAGTGTGACGCCAGCATACACCCAAACATGAATAAAGTCACAAGTCTACATATCACAGCGATGAATGAGTGGGAAAATGCACTTTTCGATAAATTGCAATTTTGTTGTTCAACTTTATTCTGAATACGTTGGCCAATGAATGAGAATGGGTGTTGTCATGACGACGTCTTTTTTTCTCTCCCTGCGTGACTTTGTCACACTTCACATATCAAATACATTTTTTCTCATTCTGATTGCTGTAGTTAACACCTTTTTCTCATTCTGATACCTCTAGTAGTTAGCAGTGGTACACCAGAACCTACTGCAGCTCAAAATGTCATATCATTATGGAATAACAGCAGAGACATTTAAATGACATAAATATTCCCAAACGCTGTCTATCCACAATTGGTGTGTGAATCAAACGCATGGAATTTGCTGATGTCTTTAACCCTCCTTGCTTAGCATCGCTGTACGCACTATGCCCAAAGGGTGTGTGTCACATTGATGCATTCATATCTGTGGTAGTGATGTACGTAGTGAGTATCATGGTGCAGTAGTTGATACAGTATATCATTGGAAAACTGAGCTCATTCTCTTTTTTTATTTTACCAAAATCTAATTTCTGGAATATGGGTCACTATGACTCATTTTGCTATGCCAGGTTACATTATTGTAAATATTTATATATATATTTTTTGTGGGACAACATTGAAAAAAATGACACTTTGCAACACTGTTAAATAGCTAGAGTACAACTTGTATTACAATGTAAATTTACTGTCCCCTCAAAACAGCTCAACACACAGCCATTGTGTAAATCGCTGACAACAAGAGTGAGTTTGGTACACTACGAAGTGAAAATGCCCAAAATTGCTCTAAATCAATCATTTTCCCTCCCTATTTTCATGTGACTCAGTGACAGAGGTGGGTAGAGTGCCAAAACATAATCTCACTCAATGCACAACATAATCATTACTCGTTGGTGGGCAACGCCAGTCCTCGATAGCCACTATCATGCATGTTTTAGATGTTTCGCTCCTTCAACACACCTGATTCAAATCATCAACTAATCAGAAAGCTCTGCAGAAGCCTGATACCAATCCTGATTATTTGAATCAGGTGTGTTGGAGGAGGGAGGCCCAGAGGACCAGAGTTGCCCCCATAAACTGTATTAAATGTTGACTCACGTTCTTATCAATTAAACTAAAAGTGTTGAAGATTGATTTGTTAATTATCCTTAAGAGAAGAGGGATATTAAGGACTTTATCTAGCTCCGTAAATAGGAGAATTGCCTCAAGTACACACTTTTCGGATGATGCTAAACATTGTGGTAAATAGTAAGATAATTTACGGTGTCGCAGATCATTGCAAACAGGTGTAAAAAGCAGGAAACATTGGCCTAAATTGCGTACCTCGTCTTTTGTCAAAATTTAACAGTACAGATTAGGGGTGCACGGTACAAATGGTATATTCAAGATAAGGTATGAATTTGCCCAAAGATCGAGATTTGGACCCTACAGTCCAATCGCGGTAGTGCATGTTAATTATGTCTTTATCTTTATATCCCCTTTCGTGCACACTGCTCTGTGTGACAGAAATGCCCAAATGGTACGCCCGCATCACTATACTGTTTTCCGTTTTTGCTCGTTGCACACTACTTGCGAAGCCTCCGCTACTTGCGAGCTGGGGCTGGATAGCCAAGATGGCTAAACATAATGCAAGTCAAAAGTTCACTTTGTATCCAGTGTCAACATTGCATAGATCGCCAATCATTGCCTCCATTTAAGCAAAAAAGCTGCACTTCTGAAAGTAGCGTTATGACGAAGACGAAAGGAAGACGGGGAGACAGATGGGAAGCCATTATCGTTACCATGAAGCGATGCAATTGATACAGTCAATCGAATGTGGGGCCATATTGCTCAGCCCTAGTATTATATAGAGTGGCCTGACTGCGTTTTCCCAGGGCCCCCAAATGACTGCGAAGCAAAAGCGCTGGGCTCAGCAAGCAGCGTCGCCAGTCGGCTTGACACAACCAAAGTGTAATTAGCAGCTTTTGCATTGCACAACTAGTAGCTGCAAGAACGAATGGGAATTGCACGAGACGTTGACCATTGACTCTTCACATTACATGCATTACGGTCATTTGCTTCACTTCGGCACGTTTCGCAGAGACAAGTCCATTCAGCATCGGATCTCTCTTCCCCAATCGATTGACGAGGTGGCTAGTTGACAGAGTAAACACTTGATACTGCCACATCTGCAACTGCCGAGTTGTTAAACGTATATCGCTACAATTATCTAACATCTAGTTTTGCTCATTTTCAACCTGTTTAAGGAATTTGACCCATGATTTTTAAACTATCTCTAACAATCAGTGTTTGGGGCGTAATGAGTTAGCCTTCAGTGATTTCTTTAACAAAATATATGCAATCCATAACATTTGGCAGCTCTACTTGAGTAAGGCGGGGTACACACATAAGGATTTTTTTAATCTTTTCAAAGCTTTTTGGTTTTTTTAATCATTGACTGACCCCACACATAAAGATTAAAAGTCGGGCATTTTACAGTTGTGGTCGTGTTATGTATGGGATGCTCAGATAATCTCAACACTGCTCCCCACACTACACACACAAAGATTCTCTTCAACCTCTGGTCAAGAATCTAGACCTTGGAGGGAGAGCTCTCGTGTGATCGCACGTGACTTCAAAACACACGATGGTTGTGTATTTCCAAAGTGAAGTGTAAAGTGGCAATGTCAGCAAGTTAATACGTCATTTTGAAAATATTTTCTGCCGTGTAGGGACCCCACGTTTATACAAAAAAATCGGGTAGGCTGCCTACCTACGGTGCCCTTAGGTGACATGGAAGGGAAAAAAAAACAACAACTTTGCATTCCCTCACAAAAAAAAATGCTGTTCCTTTATAATCTTTGCATTCCCTTGCAAAGATTTGCATTTTCTTGCAATCATGCAGTTTCTTTTTTTCTTTAAACGGTTATTGATGTCAAGAAATATCCCTCACGTGGTCATTACTTGCATGGAAAGAGAACCCTACATCTTTGTTGCGTTTGTACACGGGAAGATGACCCGTAAGTACAGTACATAAACGCCCATTCAAAAAATGTGTCTCCCCGCAAAAAAATATTTTTCGCAATTATTTCGAGGGAATACAAAGGTTATTTTTTTTCTTCTTCTTAAGGTGACATACCTTAGGGGCTCTGTACCTACAACGCGAAAACAGCTGGGATAGCCTCCATCACTCCCATGACACGAGTGAAGGAAGATAAGCAGTTCAGAAAATGGATGGATGAACATCGGGTAGGATATTACTTTATTTTATTTACTGGCGCGTCCTCATTCGTCAGAGAGCTTCTTTTATTGGCAACATTCCATCACGTCACAGTTTGCAGAGTCAACTAACTCAGGAGAATTTGGCTTTCCCCCACACACGCGAAGGTTTTTGGTTGCTAATATTGAATAATTCATTATTTATGATCGTCGGCACCGACTAGTTTTGGATCCTATTATCACAAATAAGGATAATATAATATATAATATAATATAATATATATATATATATATATATATATATATATGGAAGGTCCATCAGTCCGTCACTGACTGACAACCATTTTTCTGACAATTGAGGATTGACGTGAAGGTTAAAAAGAAAAAATAAGGACGGACTAAGCACTGACGTAAGTGGGTTTTTGTCCATCAGTGTAATCATCACTTACTCTCAGTCCATCACTGATGGATTTTGCTGACGACTAATGGAAAAGCACAGCGTGTCTCCTGCATGTTTGTTGGCGGGTGTGAATAAACAGGCCCAAAAATAACCGCAATATGTTAAATCCATGAAGTGACAAGGCTGTTCATTGTTGACTTGTTTCCTCATCTATGGTGACATATACCATATGGCATCTTTAAGCATTCCCATAATTTAGATGGCACACTTTTCATGTTCTTCCTTGGAGGTAGAATGGGAGAGAGAGAGTGACAACGCACTAGCTGACAATGCCACCAGCCTGCGAGCTTCTGAGTTTTCATGGAAGCTGCTACGTCCCCAAACCATGACAGATTGCCACCAAAATATATGTGGAGATGGATAAAAATACAATAATCCTAGTCTGAAAATATTACATCAAAGCTCACTTTATTTGTTAATCCAATTAATGTCATAAGGCTGACTCATACAGGAGAAACATTGTCAACTTTTGGGGAAAATAATTGGAACAGATTCTCACCAAATTGTATATGGAGATGGATTAAAAAAATACAATAATCATAGTATGAAAATATTAGAACAAAATCACAATATTTTGTATGATATTAATGTCAGAAATTCAAAGACAATAGCAACATGTAAGGTTTGAAACTCATTTATAAGAGCGACATCTACAAGTTTTGTTTCATCTGCGTGACACATCTAAGATACAGTAGCTCTGTGAACTTAACTTGTTTAGGATTTTAGCACAAAAACTACATGTTGGTTCTGCATTTAATTGAGAAGCCAATAAAGCGATCGATTGTAAATCACTGGCACTGTAATCTTGAAACTATAAAAACAGCGGTTGTTTCTAAGCATAGACAATACACAGAGTCCAACTTAGACTGCTACTACATATTGTTAAATGGAGTTGATACAGAGTACTTTTCTGGTCATGAGCGTGTCCGCCATATTTGAAATGGCAGCGCCCCAATAAACTATTGCACGTCAATGTCACTCAACTTCAGAAAGTGACAACCTACAAAGTGCACAAAGTTAATGCCTTTCCTTCACCTATTTTCACACACTAATTAGCAGATGTGGGCATTCCGCCAGACTGAATGACACCCGTTTTTCTGATAATTGATGGAACACTTTTGAAAAATGATGGACTACGCACTGACAGAAGTGGATTTTCTTCAAACTGTGTCCGTCAGTGACGGACTGAGAGGTCAGTTTGCTGACGTGTTTTTTGGGGGGATGATGGACTGACGGACGGGTTGACGGACCGACAGACTTTGGATGGAATAACTGACAGATTTAACTGTCAGACTGACAAACATGACGATTACAATTTGGTTTGGATTGAAAAATGATGGCTTGATAATTGACGGGCGGGTACCCAGGCCGCTGACGAATGGCAGACCAGCAAAATCTAGTAAAATGCCCACCTCTGCTAATTAGATTTGGGTCACAGATTGGCACCAGAATCAACATATGTAATATCAAAATCTGATTATTATACATGTTTACTCCCTCATTCAGCATATTTCAGTATTTATCAGCACATTAACAGACCGAGGGTTGACAATGTAAGTATTTCACGATACTGTGTCAAGAATGTGAGGGTTTACTTCGCGTGGGAGTTCTTCGTGAGCGAAAAGTATAGCTGAATGCATTGTTTATTTTTATAATCCGCCCCCGGCCAATAGCTTTCCAGTTGGCTTTTTCTAACCATGAGGAATAGTGATTACCTCCACCGATGGTATGGAAGGCTATTACATCTCACGCATGCGCAGAAGGTACTTTAATGGTCAGTGTCGCTGTCTGTTGTTGCGGTTCATTTTTCCAGCGTGACGTGCCGATAGCCGACCCAACGCCACAGGGATTAAGCTTCGGTCACAGTTGGCCAACGTCGGATTGGTCTATCTAGGCCTTTACTTGTGACTTGCACATATGTGACTTACACTCCCACCTCTGCCTATAGCAGATTAACAAGAAAGATTTCACTCAGAACCGGCCCTTAACAAAATAAATTAATAAATACTACTGCATTGTAAACTATACATATTAGAATACAATCGAGAATGTAAAGAAATAAACTTTTTTTTGTAACTAAGTTTACAGCCAAACACACGCTCAAGTTGGGGCTTTTGTAAGTCAAGCGTCTATGCTTTACAATGTAGCAAAGTGTCATTAAAATATATGTATAAAGTATTTCCAAAATGTGATGGGTGGTCCCTTTTGTGACATACTGTATGTGTTTCCAATTTTGAATTTTTAAAATCTAATTAGACAACAGGAAAAAAAGGGAAGTCTTCACAAACCTGGGCATGTAATGAAAAAAAAAAAACAAGAGCCAAAGCTTGTTACGACACAATTTTTCATAGTTTTACTTGGCATGTGTTTTGTTTGACAGTTTACCTAACATTTAGCAATCCCTGCTACAGCATTTGTCCTTAATCTCCATAATCTTTAGATCCTTATTCATGGGGCATTGTTAAAATGATAATTATAATGTGCATACATGTGAACTTTTAGTATGATGAAAATTCACCCTGACGTGTGAAGACAGTAAATAATACTTTGTCTAGTCAACATAGACCTGTAACTACGATCTATTTCTGATATAAACAGCTGTACTGTTTCACATAACTGTTTTTTTTGCCCTCATTTTCATTCATCTCCATTTTCCGTTTCCCTTTTTTGCCTGAACACCCGTTGTTTGAAGAAGCAACAGTCTTCCGTTGTGTGTTGTCAGGATCACAACTATGGTGCACCCCCTCCTCCCACTCCACCCGCTTCCCCGCTCTCTCAAACCATCATTCGTCGAATGGATCTCAATGGCGTGGTACACAGTTCTCGCTATGTCCAAACTACAGAGGACAACTCAGCAGACAGTGATAGCTCCTCGGAGGAGGATGGGGCTATAGCCAACTGGTGTCACTGCACTCTGATGCCAGACGGCTTGGTTAATAAATGTGACAACTGCAGGTGAGCCATGGAGAATGTGCCCTATCCGTATGGGAGCATGTTTTGTCAGCAAGCTGCCCCAACCTTTTCCCAGTTTGCTAAATTAATTTTGACAAACAAATGGGAACTAAAGTAATCCTAATGAATCCACCCTCCAAATGTTCTGCGCTTGATGAATATGAGACATGTAATCAATATATCTGCTTTTATTTCATGGTACTGGATCTAATACACAATTTAGAAGCACCATTTGTTTCAACTCCCATCTGTTTCCCAATTAGCCCATTATTACCAAAAAAGGGTAACTTGGAATGTCTAAGGCAGTTTCAGATTTGAGTTTTGCCAGAAGAGAGATGTCTATGGGTGAAAAATAAAGAAGCTGAAGGCAGATGGGAAAATTAAGGTGAAAAACATTGGTGATGGCCATTTGGAATGGCCTGAAGAGAAAACACTGGTGTATTGGTAAAAGATGTCTAATGGGTAGGCTAAGGAAAATAACAGCACTTGGCGACAGAACTAAAACAACTGTTATATTGACCATAGGAATGGGAGTGAAGGTATCACATCTAGTCACAGAAAACTCAATAAACAAAAATACAAAGGCTACACTATAAGATGTAAACCAGTCAAGAGGATTAAGAAAGTCAGTGGAATTTGCTGAAAAATAACAAGACAAGCCTAAACAATTCTGGAAGCTATGGACTGGTGACACAAAAATGAACTTTAACCAATGGTTTGAAGCAAAGTGATTCAGTGATCCTTCAGCATGTTTTAAGTTCATGATCCAGAACATATTGCCAAAACAACAAAGGAGCTCATCAAGGTCAAAAAGTGTAAGGCTTTAAAGTAGAAGTCAGTCTCCAGACTTAAACCAAAGAATGTGCATTTTCCTGCTGAAGAGGAGACTGAAGGGAGGAATCCACAAAACAGACACCTGAAAGAGGCTGCAATGAAAGCCTGGAAAAGCGTCACAAAAAACAACGAAACATTAAGTCTTATCAATCCATCCAGCCATTATCTGAACCGCTTATCCTTACGAGCACATCTTTTCCAATAGTTTTTCTCAGCTAAAAATAAGTTGTTTTATGTATAATCTATTAAATTGTGTAGGATTTCCAGTACAATACATTGAAATTTCAGCTGAAATGTTCATCTCTTTTGTCACTAATTTTTTGTTAAACATTAATGGCCAAAGGAAAATGGCCTCATTGGTCCAATACCTTTGCAGGGGCCTGTACAACTTAAAGCAAAATGATTGCAAATAATCTTTCAATTAAATGTACTGTGTATTAATAAAGTGACTTGTAATTATTTTTCATTATTAGTAAGCACCATACACATTTTTTTTACTCTTATTATAATGTAATTTTAGCAAACATTGTTTGATTTCAACTGATACGCAAAGGCTTGTGTTGAAGATAAATTAATTTACATGCATGCATCTTATACATGCATATAACCTTTTATAGAGGAAATATTATTGGTTTACGGCCACTTAATGCTTGTGTTTTTTGAGTAATGAACTGTAAATTCTGATATATCCAAACTATCAATATGTATTTGTAATGTTGTTTTGGCTGTTCTCTTGTTGCAGAAGACTTGATGGGAGGACAAAAACAGATGGCCAGCATAGGAAAAATGAAAACGTCTCAGGTATTTGACTTTTTTTCCTTCACCCCTCTCAGTTCAGTTTTTGTATCTGTTAAGAAAATCATAACAGCCAAACGATATACTTGTGCATTCTTGGTAGCTGGAGAGAGCAGTGCCACCGAGAGTGGTGATGAAGAGGTGTCATCTTCCACTATCTCTTATACTGCCACCCAGCATACACCTACCAGCATTAAACTTACTGTCAACAGAGTCAAAAGAAGTAAATCTAAAAAGAGGAAAAAGAGTACAGAAAAATCCAGTGGAACACCAAAGGGCAAGAAAGTCAAAGTATGCAAAAAATGTCACGCTACTATTTGCCAAATCTCTTAAAAAAAAAAATCAGTTAATTGAATGTCTTTCACTTATTCTCTCAGGCTTTCAGAGAGGGTTCTCGGAAGTCTATGAGGATGAAGGTATGACTGACGTACTGTATAAATAAAGTGGAGTTTGTATTTTTAGTTTCATGCATCTTTTCTTTTGTCAAGAACTCAACAACAGAGGCCAGTGTGCTGGATGAGAACACAACAGAGGGATGGGAGAGTAGAATCCGCCAGTGGACAGACCAATATGAGGAGGCTTTAGCCAACCAGTACAGTTCTGACATCCAGACACTGCTCCAGCTTCACCACACTGCCAGCACAACTGTTGGAAAAACAGAAAGTGGACCCATGAGTCTTCCATCCACCTCACCGACATCTGTCGACGCCATGGACACTATCAATCGCACCCAGCTGGCCTGCAACAACACTGTGCTCGGCTCGCAGATGCAGGTTGGCCCAAGAATCATATTCATTAACAATATTTAACATTGTAGTGGACCGCCACTATTCATTGGAGATAGGGACTGGGCTGTAGGGTTGGGCACTGGGAATCAGGAACCAGGACTAGCACTTCGGTTCTCCTGGAATCATTCAGGTTTTAAAATGTCAGTTCCACATTTCGATTCCTAATCCGTTTCGCGGAGGAAGCCACCCAAAATAAAAGTACCAACGTGTGCGTGCAGCGCGGATCAATCGACAGACACGAGCGAAGTACAACCAATAGGAAATGTGTGTGCGCGCCGCGCCGGCGAGCAACACGTACAGAGTCTGCCGACATCACACAGACCGCAACGAAGACTACAGGATAATGCTCGCGGGGTGTGATAATTATGGATGTTCGACACAGGTCAAAAGTATGGCTGCGCTTCATTAAAAAAAAAAAATAAAAAATGAAGCTCCAGAATGAAGCTCTCTTGTGGACAATTCGAGCTTATAGGTTTGATATGAATTTATTTGTCAAAAATATTGATAAAATCAAAGGAAAGTTCATAAACAGTAGAAAAGTTCAAGAAACAAATATTTGACAAATATCGTAAATATCGTTTCCAAGTTTCGTAAAAAAAATTGTATTGGGGAAAGGTGCGTGGATAAGTCCGAAAATTGGGTGCCGACATTGCTACATGAAATCGGCGGCTATGTTGCGGCTAGCACGTCTAACATGCATGGCATCATCCGACTGTGAATGTTTCTTGGACAAGGAAGCAAGCAGTCTTTTTAGCCCAAAACGTCAAACTTAGATCGCGAGATTTATCATATTGTAGCGTTTTCCAGGAACACGCTGTCAGACGTAGTTTAATTATCACGTTTTTATTAATCCAAGTACAACTGCTCGTGCTCTGCTCCACTCGCTTGCCATATGATGCATTGCTGAACCTCGGAAACATCACAACTCAGCAACACACAAATCCGACCACAACACAGATAACCCAATTCGTTACTACAATATGCTGTTGAACATTGAAAGATTTCAATGCCTAAAAAGTGTATACAATTTCATAAAGACTTTTTAAAGTTACTGTAATTTTTTCATTATAAAAAGAGTTTTAATATAGTTAGCAATAATTGTAACTGTTATTGTATGTATTTTTTTCCAATCACAAAAAGTGTATGTGTACTGTAATGACAACTTGTCTTTAACTTGAATACTTAAGTGTGTCATAGGCTATTGCTGCTGAGTGTTTAAAGATTTCAGTGTCTTAATAATTTACAAAATTAAGAGATCTTTATTGTTAGTGGATTTTTTATTCTGGTGTAATTTCTTAGAATATCACCCGAATGGTTCGCTTTTATTTATTTTTTCTAAAAAAAATGTACCATTTACTTGTCATCTGTTCAAAATAAACATTTGAAAAAAAAATAAATCGTTTTTTTGTACCGAAAACATACCGAACCGAAGTTTCCAAAAAACGAACTGAACCGAAATGTGATTTAGCGTACCGTAATTAATCGCAATTTGAACTATCTCCAAAATATGCCATATTTTTCTGTAAATTGTTGGAATGGAAAGCTAAAAGACACAAGACGGACATATACATTCAACATACTGTTCATATGTAATGTATTTTTTTATTACAACAACAAATCCTCATGAGATGAAAATTAAAATTTTTAAATTAAAGTTATTAACATTCTTTCTGTAGTAGACAGTATTTTTATTCACTACAAAAATGCAAAACGGCCTCAGAACAGTGACAGAAATATTTGTGTGTGTTTGTGTGTTTTTTATTCTGGTGTAATTTCTTAGACTATTACATGCATGGATCGCTTTTATTTATTTTTTCCCAAAAATGTACCATTTACTTGTAATTTTTTCAAAATGAACATTTTTTTTGTACCGAAAATATACTGAAGTTTCCAAGAAACCGAACCGAAATTTGATTTAGCGTATCGTTACACCCCTAATATATATATAGAGATATATATATATTATATATATATAGAGATATATATATAGATATGGCTATAACGCTGCATTTTAAGAGCAAGCAAGAGTAATGTATCTAATCTAGGCAGTTTATGTAACCATATGCTGTATAGGCCTATGTATATATTTACCATATCGCCGCTGTCATGTGAAAAACACTTATCTCGATTTTTTTTCATTTTCTTATTTTTACATGAATCATGTTTCCGCGTTACAGACATCGCATTAAAGTGAAAATTTAAAAAGTTTATAGGTGTGTGTATGTATGTGTATATATATATATATATATAATTTTTGTGTTGAACTTGTTGGCTCAATGTTGGCATTAGACGTACTTAGCCGATTCTGACTTTGGGTCCAGAGCCGCATCGTGTCAGTTCTATGGCGCTGTCGCGCACACACACACACACACACACCGAATCTGCGGGGGGGTCCACTAAATTCTGATTCAAATTTGACAGCTACTGTATGAGCACTACGGTAAATGTGAACATTTGACAGATTTAATTGCAATATATACACTAGCTACGCTATAATGCGTCCCCTGACACTTTTTTTTTTTTTTTTTTGTAGCTGCAGTTAGGACGTGTGACACGTGTGCAGAAGCACAGAAAGATCCTTCGTGCCGCCAAGAACCTTGATCCTGACATCCTTATTATTGAGTATCGTGGGAAGGTCATGCTCAAGCAGCAGTTTGAGGTCAACGGGCATTTCTTTAAAAAGTAAGTATGAAGTTCCTTTTCCTCTTTAGCCTGGAGGACACGATGTCCATGATTTCCCAAAACAATTTGATATCTATCATTGTCAGAACACAGCAGACTTTTCCACTTTGCACCAGTCCATCTCAGAAGAGCTTGGGCCCAGAGAAGTTAGTGCTGATTCTGGGTGTTGTTATGGCTTTCACTTTACATGGTAAAGGTTCTAGATGACTGTCCGCTGATAGTGTAGTGGTACACACGCCTGAGTTGTGTGCGGGCAGCGTGGGATCGATTCCCGCTCAGTGACAGTGTCTATGTGTGCCCTGCGACTGGCTGGCGACCAGTTCGGGGTGTAGTCTGCCTTCGCCCATTGACGGCTGGGATAGGCTCCAGCAACTCCCCGCGACCCTATATAGGATAAGCGGTTTGGAAGATGACATGACATGACAGGTTGTAGATGAGGCAGGAATTATGATGGAATCACATTAGACTCTTGAAAATTAAATTTTATTCACTGCTTAGACTTTCTTAGTAAAAAAATTGGGTCAAAAAGACTAAGACTATTTGACTGAACTGCATATTTGATGGTGAAATTATTTAAGTGAAATTATTTTTGGTGAAAATATTTTCAACAGATTAACTAATAATCTGTAACATCAAGAACAACCTTGCAACGACACAAGTGGTGAAGTACAATTTTCATGTCTTTTAGGCCCTACCCATTTGTACTGTTTTACTCCAAGTTTAATGATGTTGAGATGTGTGTGGATGCACGGACCTTTGGAAATGATGCACGCTTCATTAGAAGGTCCTGCACTCCCAACGCAGAGGTGAGTTATTAATTGAGTTTATTATGACGTCCTAGGTTGCCATCTTGTTTTGCCTCCATTTAGTTCTAAGTTCTTAGTTTATCAGATTTTCTGTGTGTCATTTATCTACTCCTTTCTCAGGTGCGACATATGATTGCTGAGGGTATGATACATCTGTGTATCTATGCCATCAGTCAAATCACAAAGGATGCTGAGGTTACTATTGGATTTGATTATGAGTTCAACAGCTGGTCAGTACTGCTTCTCACCATTTCATATACATTCAACAAAAATAAAAACTCAGCACTTTTGTTATTAGTCCCATTTTTTGTGAGATTAACTCAAAGGTCTAAAACTGTTTGCACATACACAATACTGTATCACCTTTTCTCTCAAATAACAAACCAGTCTGAATCTGTGACCGTGAGCACTTCTCCTTTGTTGAGCTAATCAATCCCACCTCACAGGTGTGCCATATCAAGAAGATGATTAGACACCATGATTAGTGCACAGGTGTGCCTTAGGCGGCCCACAATAAAGGGCCACTCTGAAAAGGTACAGTTTTGTTTTATTGGGTCTGAGTCTGAGGACTCAGAAAACCAGTCAGTATCTGGTGTGACCACTGTTTGCCACATTCAGTGCAACACATCTGCTTTGAATAGAGTTGATCAGGTTGTCGATTGTGGACTGTGGAATGTTGGTCCAGTCCTCTTCAGTGGCTGTGCAAAGTTGCTGGATAGTGGCAAGAACTGGTCAACATTGTCGTATACGCCGATCCAGAGCATCCCAAACATGCTCAACGGGTGACATGTCCGGTGACTATGCTGGCCATGCAAGAACTGGGACATTTTCAGCTACCAAGAATTATGTACAGATCTTTGCAATATGGGGCCGTGCATTATCCTGCTCCAACATGAGGTGATGTTCTTGGATGTATGGCACAACAATGGACCTCAGGATCTCGTCACAGCATCTCTGTCCATTCAAAATGCCATCAATGAAATGCACTTGTGTTCTTCGTTCATAACAGACGCCTGCCCATAGCATAACCCCACCACCACCATGGGCCACTTGATCCACAACACTGACATTAGAAAACTGCTCACCCACATGACGCCACACGTCGCCTGCCTTCTGCCCTGAACAGTGTAAATCGTGATTCATCTGTGAAGAGAACACCTCTCCAACGTGCCAGATGCCATCAAATGTGAGCCTTGCCCAGTCAAGTCGGTTACGACGGCGAACTGGAGCCTGTGCGAGCATGCCAATCACATGCTCCCTCGAATCTTGCGACATCTCTGGCATTATGCTGTGTGATAAAACTGCACCTTTCAGAGTGGCCTTTTATTGTGGGCAATCTAAGGCACACCTGTGCACTAATCATGATGTCTAATCAGCATCTTGATATGGCACAACTGTGAGGTGGGATGGATTATCTCAGCAAAGTAGAAGCGCTCAATATCATAGATTTAAATATTTGAGAGAAATTGTGATATTGTGTCTGTGGAAAACGTTTTAGACCTTTGAGTTCATCTCATAAAAAATGGGAACAAAAGTGTTGTGTTTATATTTTTGTTGAATGTACTTCACTCACTCTCATTGAATTGATCACAGTTTTGTTCTGACATTTCATAACGCAACACATTTCTTGGTTGGATAGATGCTAGGTAATCTTTTCACTGGGTTATGTACTGCTTTTTATTGCCTTGTTCTCCAGTTAATACGAACCTTCTGTTCTCATATCAATCCATCAGTAATTACAAAGTGGACTGCGCTTGTCATAAGGGAAACCAGAATTGCCCTGTGCAGAAACACAACATGAGCCCCAGAGAGAGCTTGCCGAGTACACCCTCAGTACCACCACCCTCTCTTTTGGTTGGTGCTGAGACACGGCAGAGAAAGGCCCGCAGAAGAGAGCTAGAAGTTTGTCCAGATATAAACCAGGCGATCCAGCACCAAGAGGCCAAAGAGCCGCAAGGAAACAGTGATGGAGAGGTATGTCGCTGATTGTGATTTTCTTCCCATACATTTGGTCAACATGAAGGTTAAACAACAAAGCAGTTTAGTTCCATCACAGGCATTACACACCATCAAATAGTACATGTTGACAAAACTCCAGTTGTCTGTTCTAATAAATTGTTGACAAAGCCTTGCATGTGTTTCACCTAGTAAGGTTAATTCTAGAAATGGGAACAATAATTGTTTTTTCGATGCATCATTCTTTTTGTTAAAAAGATTTTGTATTGATTCAGAGGTATTAATAATCTATGTTTAAAGTATAAATAAAAAAAAAAAAAACTAAAAAGATGTTCAAGCGATTACGTGCGTTTGTACGCCAGACGTCTGTCTGTGCTGAGGATTACATGACAAGATGGCGGAACAAGCAAATCCTCACGCGAGCGGCGTAATCCTCATTAAATGCATCGGTTACATTTTGTTTCTTTATGAAGTGTGAGACGAGGATAAAATATTTCGGGAACCCAACAAACATGACACGCTACCACACCCAGAGTTGAGTGTGGCGAAAGGCGGACCCGTCGGAGATGATAAATAACCGACCGACTCTGCCAGGTGCTCTAGCAACTTGTCCACCAAACTCCGAAAGAGCAAGAAAAATGACTAAATCCATTACAGAGTACATTGCATCAGATTTGCGCCCTTAGTCGGTTGTGGAAGGAAGGTGCTTTCGTGGCATAATGCAGACAGTGACACTGTATCCACGATATAAAATTCCCATGACGTAGTACAATAACACTAGAGCATGTAGATCACTTCTTTTTTCACACAAAAACCTAGAATATGCACACCTTCTGCAAGCTTAGCAGTTGTCTGTTATTGTTACAAAATATGCTGTTAGTTTATATTTTGAATAATCAAGCTGTGCTGTTTGATGACAATTTCTCAGGGCTTAATGTTATGTTACACCACTCACAGTAAGGTGTGGAACAAGCACTAACTTTTATTGCTCTTAACAGAGGAAATACACAGTACTTCTACCAGCCATCACTACAGCACCGCGTACTGTTGTCTTTCTCCAGTCTCGTCCTTTTTTTCCACCCAGGGAGATTCTTGCTCTCTGGTTCACTTCGCCAACCGTCCTTTTTCACACAATGTTTAACACTGCCCTCTATTGTCCTGTAAAATATCACATCCTAACATAAGCTACATGTGAAATAAAGGTCACCAATCAATTGCAATATCCATCCATCCATCCATCATCTATACCGCTTTATCCTCACGACGGTCGCGGAGGTGCTGGAGCCTATCCCAGCTGTTTTAAGGCAGTAGGCGGTCTACACCCTGAACTGGTTGCCAGCCAATCGCAGGGGAAATTGCAATATCATTTAAAAGAAAATATATTACATCACATGCTACATTAGGTTAAATAAAAGCAGCGTTCATTGCTAAATTACACAGTAATGTCAATCAGATGATGCATATTGCACTTTCAAGTATTAAAATACGCTAAATTAGATTAAGTTTGAATATGTTTTTATATATTTTTTCTTATAGGAGAAGTTACAGACATTTGTTACAACAAATGCTGCCATTGGCACCTTTCAAAATTTGTTGACACAAGTCAAAGTGTGAAATATAAATCCTTGCTCTTCCTTGAGTACTGCAATTGTTTTAAAAAAGCTACCAGTTTTTAGATTAACTATAATATGTAAGCCATTGTAGTGATGAATTGGAATCGAATCATAGGTCTCTGAATCGGAAATCAATCGAATCGTGGGCCTCGGAATCGGATCGAATCGTCAGGTACCCATAGATTTCCACCCCTAGTTAATTCCTTATCTATGTGTCTGTGATATTAGGGACCACTGGATGAAACGAAGATGGAAGAGGCTGAGGAAGGAGAGGTGGATGAAAATGGAATTGTCATCTCCAATAACAAAGTATGATAATTTGTCTCCATTTAAGAGTTATTTATTTTTATAATTTTTTATGCAATATATATTTTTTTTTCATTCAAAACATATTCCACTAATTTTGTTGAAATTTGTCTCTGATTTCAGACATTGAACAGTCTGGAAAAGAGGCGGAGAAAGACAGGAGCAGATGTAAAGGAGGACAGTGTAGAAACAGAAGAGGGGACAAGAGCCACACCAATACCCTATAACACAGGGGTAGGCGTTAGCACACGACGTACTACCTATGTCACGGTCAGTATTGGTCTTAAAAACACCTTAGTATTTCTTTTCTATATTCTATTTAATTCCATTTCTATTTTCCACAGGAAGCACCGTCTATTGAAGAAAAATCCTCATTACCAAATCTGCCTGGCCCGGTTGTCCCTCCTAAACCTGCACGCTCTTCTAAGCCTCGTCCCAAGAGCCGAATGTCCCGGTATCGTTCCAGCTCATCCCAACGTGCCAGGCGGCAGCGTCAAGCGCTAGCCCAGCAGGCTGCTGCTGCAGCAGCTCCATTAGCTGAGCAAAGTGCTGGTCTTGATGAGGAGGGTTCTCATGGCCCATATGGTTCTGAGCTGGGCCAAGGGGAGAGTGGGATGGCCACTGGTCAACTCTTAGATGGAGATGGCCAGGGTCTTAACTGCATAAACAGAGGCAACTTGCGTTACCCCAAGACCAAGAAGGTTAGAGATCAGACTTTTTAAGTTGTTTAAATAATTCCTTGTGAAGCAGCATTACATACAATTTGTGGTCAGACAAACTGCGTTTTAAAATGAGCGCGTTTTTGCACAAAAATTCAACATATTTTCGAAGGTACTGTATGAGGTTGCTTGAGGTTAAAGGTGAGATCGTTAGGTATAGTTTCCTGCTATGAGTTTGTCAACTCACATTCTTCATAC
Organism: Filicampus tigris; assembly: GCF_054856515.1. Taxonomy (NCBI): domain Eukaryota; kingdom Metazoa; phylum Chordata; class Actinopteri; order Syngnathiformes; family Syngnathidae; genus Filicampus; species Filicampus tigris. Next base: position 1,502,062 of record NC_141225.1, on the reverse strand, counting down.
AGTACCTGGGAAAGACCTAATTGTATTCCACCGTGGATATTATGGATTTATACAGTATTTGCCTGTCCGCCACCCCAGAGGTTTTTTTGTGCATAGAACACACATCATTGTTTGATTTGGATCATGTTCAGAATTTGTCTGTCCGTAACAAGACTTGATCTCAACATAGACCAAACATTTTGACAATGTTCAGATTTGTTTTCTCATTGTTTTATGTCATTTAAAGTAGAGTTTAATTTGAACTTCAGATAACAGTAGTAATTGTAATGTAGTGGGCAGTTGGAGTTGCCGGCAGGGTTACAAAAATTCTTCTCCCCTTATTTTGTAGAACTATTGTGCATTAAACTGATCAGTTTCTAAATTCTTTACCCCATTTAGCTGTGAGAGTCCACTTGTTAAAAACGATATTCAAAAGAATGTAGTGCAGTTTGACATCACAACGGTAACTGTACCCACATAAAAACAAAGTGTTGTGACTGATTTAGACTGTGACTTTGTCAAACAGAATATACATGTGGTCAGACAGTTGTGGCCAATCAGTGAATATGTAGGGGGAAAGCAAATTTAGGTTTTAAACTTTTATGATACAGTACTACATGTTTACTTATTTTTAGCTTCTAGCACACAGTTTCCCAACCATTATTGAGCCAAGGCACCTATTTTACATTTGAAAAAGGCCAGCGGCGGAGACATAATATCTCCAGCATGTCCTGGGTCTTCCCTGGGGCTTCCGCCCAGCGGGACGTAAACACCCCACCAGCGAGGCTTACAAGGGAGTTATCCTAACCACTTGCTCGAGTCACATCATCTGGCTCCTCTTGAGGCAGCTCTCCTCTAAGTCCCTTCCAGATGACTGAGCTTCTCACCCTTTCGCTAAGAGGGAGTCTAGACACTTTCCGGAGGCAACTCATCCGCTTGTGTCCGTGATCTTGGTCTTTTGGTCACAACCCACAGCGTGTAGACATAGGTGAGGGTTGGGAATGTAGATTAACCAGTCTGTTGAGAGCATTGTCCTTCAGCTCAGCTCTTTTCATCTTCACCAACCAGCTGATACAAGGTCCGCATCAGGGCAAACCCTGCCCTGTACCAACGCGCCAATCGATCTCACGCTCTATTCTTCCCTCCCTCATGGACAAGGTAGTTGAAATCCACTTGGGGCAGGATCTCATCCTCAACCTGGGGAGGGAACTTTAGTCCGAGGCCACTCGGACTAAAGATATTAGTCTCAGATTTATAGGCGCTCATTCTAATTCCAAGCCTTTCACACTTTCCCATGAACTGCTACGGCGAGAATTGAAGAACGCAGCTTGATGAAGCCAACAGAAGCACATTGACCACATGATGCAAAAGCAGAGACATAATACTGATGTCACAAAAACGGACACCCTGAACGCCTTGACTACTCATAGATATTAATCCATCAAGGTTATGAACAGAATCTGTGACAAAAAGCATCCTTGGCAGACTTAAAACACTTCCCGATGGACTCAGAGTCTGACCTACTGCCGGCAATGTGGACCAAAGTCTGATACTGGTCGTAAAGAAACCGAACAGTTTTAGAGGTGTCAGGTACCTCATACCCCGAGGGCATCCCAGACCCAGAGCATTTAGGAATTGCAGGTGGATAGCATCCACCCACAGGACCTTTTAACCACCCCGGCGACCTCAACCCAGAAATATAGGATCCCATCTCGGAGTCCCAGGACTTTGCTTCCTCATAGGAAGGCTTGTCGATGAAATGAGGAGTTTTTGAAAATGTTCTCCCCATTGACTCGCAACATCCCAATTTGAGGTTAGCAGCATCTCATCCCCACTATTCAGTGTTGATGGTGCACTGCCTTCCCTTCTTGAGACGCCAGATGATCGACCAGAATTTCATCAAAGACTTCTAGTTGTACTCCCTGCGCTAACCGGATTCCTCCCACACCCTACTTTTTGTATCAGTAATCACCAGATCTGCATTCTGCTTGGCCTGCCAGGATTCATTAGCTGCCAACACAACACTAGGTGATGATCAGTTGTCAGCTTCGCTCTTCTCTTCAATTGGGTGTCCAAGACATGTGGCTGGAATTCCAATGACACGAGCACAGAGTTGATCGTGGAACTGAGGCCAAGGGTGTTCTGTATGTTCATGTATGGACACCTGTATGTTTGAACATGGTGTTCATTTTGGACAATCCGTGACAAGCACAAAAGTTCAATAACAAAGCACGTCTTAATTTACAGTCGGGCTGTGAGCGTTGAAGTTCTCCAGCAGAACGAGGGACTCCCCAACCTCCGGGGGTGCTGGAAAGCACCCCCTCGAAGGACAACAAAAAGGGTGGGTACTCTGAGCTGCTGCTTGGTGCATGGGTACAAACAACAGTCAGGACTCCCACCCAAGGCAGAGGGAGGCTACTCTCTCGCCTCCTTGGGGTGAAACCCTAGGTTCAGGCATCGAGCTGTGCGGCAATAAGTATGGCCATACCTGCTCGGCGCCTCTTATCTGAGTAACCCCATAATGCTTAAGAAGACCGGTACTGGAGTCCAAGCTCCGTGTCAAGGCAACCCTATCTAGTCTGAACCTCTCACACACCAGTTCAGGCTCTTTCCCTGCCAGAAAAGTGACATTGCAGCTACCTTCTGTAGCTGGGGATCAGACCGCCAAGGTCCTCGCCTCTGCTACTGTCCAATGTACAATGCACCTGACCTCCATGGCACTCCCACAGGTGGTGCGTCCATGGAAAGGTGGGACCCATGTCGTCTTTTCGGGCTGTGCCCAGTCGCGCCCCTTGGGTGCAGACCACCGTCCACCTCGAGGCCTGGCTCCAGAGGGTGGCCCTAGTGACCTGCCTCCGGGTTCTTCCAAAGATATTGTTCTTTATGGGATGTGTTCCAGCCAGGTTTTGTCTGGTCCCTAACTTCAGACCTGTTTGCCCTGGTGACTTTAAGAGGGGCGTAAAGCCCCTAACAATTTAGCTCCTGGGATTGCTGGGACACACAAGCTCCTCCACCACAGTAAGTTCACAGCTCAAGTGGGAGACAATGTAAGTGGAATTGGATAATTTCCCACATTATCCCTGGTGACCTTTAATGGCACACTATTTTACCATGGCACTGTGGTTGGGAATCACTGTTCTGCTATGGTGATATCAGGTACTAAATGACAGAGGTTGCTAATCCATGAATATCACAATTTACCACAAATAGCCACAATGTCAACCAGTCCTCTTTGAACATAAAGAAATGATTGTTTTTCAGCATGTCCAAAGATTTTGAGGAATTACTGAACCAAATATGTGAAAGGAAGTTTAAACTACAAAATACTCTGCCTTGTAGCATTCAATCCAATATTGTTACAAATTATTCTTGCAACAGCCACTAACTGCTAATTGGTGATTGTTTCATTTGGAATGCAATTTTGTCTCCCCCCCATCCAAATCACATCTACGGTCACTTATATTGTATGGGGCATACTCATTCCTACTTAATAATTAAGATGCTGCTATGCTGCTTTTGTTTCAGTACCTGGTTACTGAGTGGTTGAATGAAAAGATTCCTGGAGGGGAGAAGATCCAACAAGAACTGCCTGTTGAGCGGCCACTGCGGATAACCACTGATCCAACGGTGTTGGCCACCACCCTCAACATGTTGCCAGGCCTCTCACACTCATCTGTTATTTGCACCACACCCAGACACTATGTTCGCTTCGGCTCCCCTTTTAATCCCGAGAGACGCCGACCTCGTCCACTTCAGATGGATGGCACTTATGGCTGCTTTAAAAAGGTGAATGATATATTGTACAAATGCTGATGACTGTTAAATGTTGAATCCGCTTGTAAAAGTCTCAAATCAAAACAAAATGTTGCATTTAAATTCTGTGTGTGTGTCGGGTGTGTGTGTGTGTGTGTGTGTGTGTGTGTATATATATATATATATATATATATATATATATATATATATATATATATATGTACATCTATATATATATATATGTATATCTATATATATGTATATATATATATTTATATATGTATATCTATATATATGTATATATGTATATTTATATATGTATATCTGTATATATGTATATATACGTATATATATATATATATGTATATCTGTATATATCTATATATACGTATATATATGTATATCTGTATATATACGTATATATATACATATATATATGTATATCTGTATATATGTATATATACGTATATATATATGTACATATATATGTGTATATACATATATATGTACATATATGTGTATATACATATATATGTGTATATACATATATATGTGTATATACATATATATGTGTATATACATATATATGTATATATACATATATATGTGTATATATACATATATATGTGTATATATACATATATATGTGTATATATACATATATATATGTATTGAATCCGATGCTTCTTTTTTCAATTGAAGAGGGAGGTCAACCCAAACATTTTTTTTTCAAGAATATGTTCTATGCAGGCCTCCTAGTTGAAACAAGGCATTCTGATTAATATTGTGTTTGTGGAATATGAGTCAAGCAGCAAAATCTAGCCATCTCAGGGGTCGGCCATTTTATCACTTCTGTCAACTAAAAATGACATCACAGATGCCCCGAGGGCTCAAATAACGACCAATCATGGCTCAGTTTAAGAAAACAGGTGAGCTGTGATTGGTTGTGAGCAACTGTGATGTTATTTTCAGTCGACAGACGTGACAAAACGGCCGCCCCCAGTGATGGCTAAAAACAGGTGGATTAACTCTTATTCCACAAACGCAATAATTATCAGAATGCCTTGTTGGGCCTGCATAAAACATTCTGGAAAAAAATATGTTTGGGTTGACTTCCCTTTAATAAAGTGTTTGCATAAGAAAATCAATCCTGTTATTCATGTTAAGGGTATTAAAATTCAAGAAAATAATCGGACAGAAAGGGATTTTTTTACAATAAATAAAATATGCGATTAACTATGAGTTAACTATGAAAAAATGCGATTAACTACGATGTGTGTATATATGTGTATATATATATATATATATATATATATATATATATATATATATATATATATGTATAAGTATATAAGTATGTGTATATATCTATATATATGTATATATTTACAGGCAGTCCTCGTATTACGAAGTACGCGACCTACAACGTTTTGACTATACGACGCCTCCTCCTTCATTTTGTCCCCAGCACCATAGTGACTACCTTTACATGCAGTCAATATTCGGGTTAAAGTCAAAATTTTAACTCGGGTGTTCTGCATAGTCCATATTCTGGAAAAAAATATGTTTAGGTTGACTTCCCCTTCAACTGAAAAAACAAGCATTGGATTCAACTCACGCAAACAGCCCCCCAGCCCTTTCAAACACACACATACACACCCACACACACGGCAATATTTTCCTGTCGAGGCGTTTTGTAACTTGAAAATTTTCTTATGAAGATCCGTTCGTAAGTAGAGGTACCACTGTATCTCTCTCTCTCTCTCTCTCTCTCTCTCTCTCTCTCTCTCTCTCTCTCTTATTTATATATATATATATATATATATATATATATATATATATATATATATATAAATGCCATCTCACCATCAATATAATTAATGACTATCATTATTGTATCTTAATGCAGAGATGGATAAAGCAGGTGGAGGATGAGAGCTGTTCAGCTAGTTTGGCGGATGGCACAGAGTCCACCTCCTCCCAACAAAGCACCAGCAGCAGATCCACCCCCAATCCCTTGTCCAGTGGTATGTGTTTTCTGTTGTTTTCAAATTGTGTGTCTGAGACTGAATTATCTACTCACAATTTTACCTGTACTGTGTTTTTCAACTATAGAATTGAATGCACCTTTCAAGAAGCGCCATGCCAAGTATATGACAGAGACATTGCCGATATCCTCTGACCACCTGCTTCGCCCACTGTCACCCATTACCCCACCTCTTTCTGACGACCTGCTCCATCCACTTCTTCACAACCCCTGTAGCTCTTTTTTATCGAATGGCCTTGCATATTCACCAATGCCCTCACTGCCGGTCAGCCGTTGCAACACACCGCTACAATTTGAAGTAAGAGTACACACATAAACATAGCCAGTCTGCTTGGTGGAAACAGCTTTATTCAATTCACATAATTCAATTATAAAAGACTTTACTCCTCTTTACTTTGCATTGTATGGGACGGCTAGGTTACATAAGATTATTATTTGGGTTGTGTGTTTGACACTGGCAAATTTCAAACAGCCTCCTGTATGTTTCTAGAATATATCATCTCCTGAGGCATCACCTGTTCACCGGCCAGAGTCCATCTCTCCCGAGGTATTTCCATTTATCCAAATCTAATTTTTGAAACAAGTTTGAAAATACAATATAAAACATTATTATTTTACGATATATTTTGTATGTTTTCAACACCATTTTTTCCTCTTCTTGCATGTCCTGCTTCTTTACCGTCAGCCGTGTCTTCAGACAGACTTGGACATCCCTCGGACCCAATTCCCGGATCTTTCACTGTCCTCTAGCTTAGAGAGCCCTATGGCTGTAGCCTCAGATGACTTTTCCATTCCTGGAGCTTCATTAAGCAGTGATTGCCAAGACACTTCATCTGTGGGGATCAGCTCCTTAAAGCCAGTGTCAAGTTCAACCTCGGACCGAACCCTCCAAACTAGGGAACAGGCCTTCAGGACAGAGTTTAACCTCATATACACTTGCTCACCCCTCAATGCAAACTTGGGAAATACTGTGGCCACTGACCGACGCCCCTCTCTATCAGAAGGAGGGTTCTCCCCTGCAGAGTCTTTACATAGTTCTTTAAGTGGCCAGGGCTTGTTTGGGGACATAGGGCCTGGCTGTATGTCACCATACAGTGATCTTCATTATGGTGGCGGCTACCCAGACAGTAGCACATCTCCTCACACCAACAACCCACCACAAAAAAAGAAGGCAAGTACACAACATTCTTCTGGTTGATGAATTTTGCTTCAGTTTTTAAGGCAAATGGGGTTTTGTAAGGTGTTTGAACCAACAAGCAATAGGCTTTTAAAAAAAGATATGTGCATATATTTAACTATTAAAGGCACTGTAGCTTTTACCCTTCTTCCCCCTCCCCCTACCTCTCTACTCCTCCAATATCTCCTTACCCTTTGCTGCTCTTTGATACTTTTTGCCAAGTCTTTCTTCCACTTTTCTTCCAAGGCAGAGGGCCAACCAGCATACCATTAGTCTGCTGACAGGGAAGCCAGATTACCAGGCTATAGCTGTAAGAAGTGAATACAAGACAGTACAAAATATGGTGAATATTCTCACTACAACGTCATCTCTAGAATTGTGCATGAATTTATTTTTTTTTGGTCCATCTGCATAAAGCACCCACCCATGTCCAAACAACATGACCTTTGTCAAAAGTTCTGACTCTAAAGCCGTTTATTTTACTTCAACCAGAAGATGGCTTAATCATTTTCCGAGCTCTGGGAGCACTATTTTTCCACTGATGAGATTTGATCAGGTCACACGTCAGATTAGGACATTTCCTTCTCAGCAGTCTGTCGGATCCAGTCATCTTCAAATTTTAAGCGATTATTGTCCAATGACAGAACTAGTATTACAGAAGAGGTCCAGGAGCTTTGGTCAAAGTAGTTTACCACCCCACCATTTACGATGTTAACTAAATGTCCAAACTTGGAGTCATCACTTCTATTTTGTGTGACACAAAGAGCACTCACATATATATCTGGCACAATATATAGTGGAATCAAAGATAAAATAATTACATTGTGGCTGTATCAATTTGCTGTATTTTGCCCAAACACCCAATGTAGCTTCAGTCAAATTGTAATACAGGGAGCCACGCAAAAGGCAGTGTCAGCATTTCAGGAAGCAACAGACCCAAAGCCAAAACTGGGTTCCCACTGATCCTTCAACAGTCTTAAAAGGCTTTAAAACCATGAATCTAAATACTAAGCCTTAATTGTCATTGAAATGTCTTAAATCAATCTTTACAAAAGTCTTGGAAAATGTCAATACATAAGTAGGATTCTTCTGATTGTAAATAGTCTCAATTCTTAAAAAATAATTTCCTGAATGACTTTGGTGGTAACATCACGCAATTACAACAGCAGAACCAACAAAAATGTGAAGTGGTTTTAGCTGGAACTCTTAGGCTAGGTTCACACTGCAGGCAAATGCGACCCAAATCTGATTTTTTTGCCCATATACAACCTGTATCTGATTTTTTTATTTTTTATGACAGTCTGAACGGCTCAATTCCGATTAGTTCAAATTTGACCTGGGTCGCTTTCATATGTCCTAGATCGGATACATATCCGATCTTTTCCAATGCGTTCACGGTCTGAACAGAGGTCGCATATCCGATATTGACGTCATCCGCAGCCCAAAATGCCCTCCGCGCAGGCACAAGAAATGTGCTGGCAGCAGGGGATCGAATTTGCAAAGTTGTTTTGAATAACACTATTGACGTAGTAATCGTTAGTGATGTCTCCATGAAATGAGATATTAAAGTGTTGCATTGTGATTTTCCCCAAATACTGTATTTATTTTTATCTCCTATGTAATCGCTTGACTGTATAAATGCCCCGGCATGCTGGACCACATTTCCTTCCGCAAACACAACGTTTATTTTGACTTCCCCTTTAACTCATTCACTGCCAGACATTTTCAGACCCTCTTTTACCCTAACGTTTGAAAAAAATGTAATTTTACTATAATTAATTTTTTTCAAATAAATTCCTGGGATTGAATGGCTGGACTGTGAAAAGACAAATAAATACGAATGCGTTAAGGGCAGATGCGCATCACATATGTACTTATGCAACTTTGGACCACATAGGACATTGGGAACATTTTGAAATTGGTCTTGAATTCAATTTCAAATGGAATTAAAAGGTATTGACTTTAATTTAAGAAAGCCTGCAAAATGCCTTATTTGTTGTACCTGTTACAACTTCGAACCGAGTTTGCTCACTGTGGATGACAAACTCATCGATGGGAGCATTCTTGCTATAGATTTGAGTTTTCCCCTTTGCAAGTGGTTAGGGTTTTCAGAGTTCAAGGTCAAGGATGAAATAAATGCATGTTCATATTCGTGCCCGAACTAGGTTTTTGCTGGCCAGTTAGCATTATTCAACTCCCTTTACCAGCAAGCATTCTTTAGCCAGCTGAATACATTTGCTGAATACGTTTGTTCAGATATTCTGCTTTCACACAGCTGCTAACCTGCTCTATTAGCAATGTATCTCCTCACTGTGACGCCATGTGACTAATCGTATGTGCGTCTTCTGTTCATCTGGACAACAGCCATGGAATTTAGTGTATTAAAATGAAAAGTGTGATGGTTTACATCACTTGACTTAAGCGTATTAACAAAAAACAGTAGTACAGTACAGTAAACAGTAGGGGTGTAACGGTATAACGTTTCTGTATGGCATCTTTGGTTCGGTCCACTTGTACCGCTTCGGATCAGTTTTTATTATTAGCACGGGCTTACGTTGCACGCGTAGCAGAGTGGGGGCACAGAAGAGGAGCCAGTACGCCAGAAGCCGTGATAAATCATAAATGCATGGATAAATGGCATTATTACGGCATTCACAAACAAGCCACAGCCTGAAGGTCCACCCGTGCATGGCGGTCTCCTGTTTGGGAATATGTTGGCTTTCCAATTAAAATCGCCGATGGGGAAAAGCACGTGGATAAGTCCCAAAGTTGTGTGCTGACATTGCAACATGGTGATCGGCGGCTATGTTGCAGGTAGCAGGTCTTGACATAATTAAACGCAATTAAAACGGCATCATCCGACTGTGAATGTTTCTTCCACAAGGAAGAAAGCAGTCTTTTTAGCCAAAAATTTCAATAGAGATTTATGCTGTTGAACATTGAAAGATTTCAATCTCTAAAAAATGTATATAATTGTATAAAGACTTTTTAAAGTTACTGTATTTTTTCATTGTAAAAAGAGATTTAATATAGTTAGCAATAATTGGAACTTGTGTTTTTTTTTTTCATCACAGAAAGTGTATACATGTAATACCAACTTGTCTTTACACATGTATATACACACCAACATACATCTACATATAAAGTATGAAGAAACACTCATTTTAGCCTGTACATAGTACAGAGGAAAAATACTTTAAGTAAGTGGCAGTGCTGCAGTGAAATATAAGGAACAGCATTTGATAATACTAAAACTAAACTAACAGTAGTGTGGAATGATGGGTATTCCACGATATAATCTCATATGCACGATTGCACTAATGTCCGCCAGTTTGTAGAGACTACACAATGTTCTTGTTAAAGACTCTGACAGCAGCAGGCAAGAAGGAGCGGCGGAATCTCTTCTTTGCACAGCAAGCATGTAACAGTCTGTCACTGAAGGAGCTGTGGAGTGCTGTTGGGGTGCCCTGAAGGGGGTGGGCCGGGTTGTCCAGCATTGATGACAGCTTGGCCATCATCCTCCTGTTCCCCACTGAATCCACAGAGTCCAGGGAGCAGCCCAGGACAGAGCCCTACTGGCCCTCCTGACCAGTTTGACCAGCCGCTTCTTGTCCCGGCCTGAGACGCCACTTGCCCAGGTGACCACTCCCTGGAAAATGACCGATGCAACCACAGAGTCATAAAAGTTCCTGAGGAGTGTCCCCTGAACCCCAAAAGACCTCAGTCTCCTGAGTAGGAAGAGTCTGCTCTGACCCTTCCTATAGACAGTGTCTGTGTTGTTGCTCCAGTCCAGTTTATTGTTCAGATGAACACCCAGGTACTTGTAAGTTGAGAACCTCTCAACATCTCTTCCCCGGATATTCACTGGTGCAGGTGCAAAGTGATGGCGCCTACAGAAATCCACCACCATCTCTCCATCAAAACCCTGAGTAAGTTCTCTGTACTCCCGATCATCTCCGCCTGTGATGAGGCCGACAATCGCAGAGTCTTCAGAGGACTTCTGCAGGTGACAGGTAGGGGTGCTGTAGTTGAAGTCCGAGGTGTAGAGGGTGAACAGGAAGGGAGCCAAGACAGTTCCCTGCGGGGCCCCCGTGCTGCAGAGGAGCACGTCAGACACACAGTCCTGTGTCCTCACATACTGTGGCCGGTTTGTGAGGTAGTCCTGGATCCATGTGGTGAGGTGGTGGGCCACTCGCTGCCGCTCCAGCTTGTCTCCCAATAGGGTGGGCTGGATGGTGTTGCAAGCACTGGAGAAATAAAAGAACATTATCCTCACAGTGCTCCCCACCTTCTCCAGGTGGGACAGTGAAGTGTGGAGGGGGTAGATGATGGCATCCTGCACACTGATGCCAGGCTGGTATGCTAACTGGAGTGGGTCCATTGAGGAGCTCACCAGAGGGCGCAGGTGGACGAGGACCAGTCTCTCCAGGGTCTTCATCAGGTGAGACGTCAGCGCCACTGGTCTGAAGCTGTTGAGCTCCTTCGGGTGGGGGGTCTTTGGCACCAGGACCAGGCAGGATGTTTTCCACAACTGGGGGACTCTGCCCAGCTTCAGGCTCAGGTTGAACATGTGCTGGACAATTCCACACAGCTGGTCTGCGCAGGATTTGAGGAGCTGGGGGCTGATGCCATCTGGACTCGCTGCCTTCCTCGGCTTCATCTTCTTCAGCTGGTTCTTCACCTGAGATGTTGTGAAGGCCAAGGCTGGGCTGGAGGGAGTGGTGGCTGTCTGGTGTAGCTGGGAGCTGGAGACTGTGGAGAAAAGAGGGGAGGTGGTGACACACCCAGCAGGAGGAGTAGCTGGAGGCTGCAGCAGGAGAGACTGAGTTGGGGCAGGCATCTGATCGAACCTATTGAAAAAGAGATTCAGCTCATTTGCCCATTGCAGGTCCCCCCCAGTCCGGGTCTTGGGTTGTCCGTGGCCTGAGATAGTCTTAAGGCCCCTCCAGACTCACCTGACATTATTCTGCAGCAGCTGCTCCTCTATCCTCTTCCTGTAGGACCTTTTCCCCTCTCTGATCCTCCTCCTCAGCTGGCGTTGCACAATCTTCCGCTCCTCTTTGTTGCCTGACGCAAAAGCCCTCTTCTTCTCCTTCAGGAGAGCTTTTATGTCTGGTGTGATCCAGGCTTTGTTTTGTTGGAGAAACACCTTACTGTCTCGGTGGGTATGGTGTTCTCCATGCAGAAATCTATATAGTCTGTAACAGTGTCCGTTAGACTATTAATGTCTTCCCCGTGAGTATCGCTGAATACTTCCCACAGAGTTGTGCTGAAGCAGTCCTTTAAGGCCTCCTCGGCCTCACCAGACCATCTCTGAACCGTGCGGGTCACAGCTGGCTGCCTGCGGACCAGAGGTTTGTACACAGGCTGGAGAGTCACCAGGTTGTGATCAGCTTTGCCCAGCGGCGGGAGGGGCAGTGATGTGTATGCCTCCTTGGTATTAGCATAGAAAAGGTCCAGTGTTTTATTGTCTCTAGTATGGCAGGTGACATACTGTGTGAATGAAGGCAGAGAGGAGGAAGGGGAGGCATGATTGAATAATTGGATGAATTCGTCCAATTCACTTCCCCCCCCCCCCCTTCTTGGCTAGTAGTTATGTATGGAGGAGAAGGACGGGGCCCAAAGGGAGGTTTGATGAAAGAAACTTAGTTACATGGGTACATTTGCATTGTCCTTAAAAAGTGTGGATTTGTCAGTGCCAACCTATCCCCAAGGACAACATGAGCAGCCTAAGGGGCTATTCTTCTAAATAGCTCACCAGTGACAGGTACACTGTGACTTGTGAAGAAGTAAAACACAAGAAGGCTAACATATGTTTGTTTATTAATTAATTAATTAATTTATTTAAACTTAGCATGCTCCACATTTCTTAATATACAAAATGTTAAAAATATTTAAAAAATTTATTCACCAGAATATATACGGTATATAAAAAAGGGCATTTTAAAGCTGTAATTTTAACAGTGGTAGGCACATCAGCCAGCATTCAGTCATTATTTCGGGAAGACGCAGTCGTCTGCGATAGCCAATCGGCGTAGAGAATGTACTTACCAGTACTGCGTCACACGCAGGCGCCGCACAAGCAAACCTGCAACCAAATAATAAAACAGTGCTGTATATGGGTTCACAGACCACGTTCGAAATGACCTATGTTGTTTTTATTTCACCCATCACCATGCTGTCTGTGTGTGTGTGTGGGGGGGGGGGGGGGTCTGTCTGTCTGTCTGTTTGGTGTTTTTATTATTATTATTATTATTTTGGCTGGATGTCTGCTTATGTGGCACCTGCGTGTGACGTAGTAGGTACATTCTGGACGACGATTACCTGTTGCGGACGAGAGATGGACTGGGCCCATGTGGGCCGTCCTGAAACAATGACGAAATTCTGACCGATGAATTGACGTGCCCACTACTGAATTTTAATACCATGATACTGCTACATTTTTGCTCAGAATATAATTTCGGCCCGTGCCTGTCGTCAAGCACATCAAGTAAAGTCTGATTCAACCACAGTTTCGGAATGTTCGATACTAGGGGTGTAACGGTACACGTGGGTGAATTAATGTTTCGGTATGGCATGTTCGGTTCAGTCCACCTTACGTACCGTTTCCGATCAGTTTTTATTCTTAGCGCGAGCTTACGCACGTGATAAATCATAAATGCATGGATAAATGGCATTATAGTGGCATACGCAAACAAGCCAGAGCTCGAAGGTCCCCCTGTACACTGTGGTCTCCTGTTTGGGAACATTTTGGCTTTCCTGTTAAAATCGCAGATGGGGAACTATGTGTAGAAGTCCCAAAGTTGTGTGCCGACATTGCTACATAAGATCGGCGGCTATGCTGCAGGTAGCATGTCTAACATAATAACACTTAAAACGACATCATCCGACTGAATGTTTCTTAGACGATGAAGCAAGCAGTCTTTTTAGCCAAAACCAAAGTGCAACAGCTCTCTTCATCATTTTCTGCTGCTCCTCTCACTAGCCGTACGATGCATTCATGAACCTCGGAAACATCAGAACTCAGCAACACACAAATCCGACCACAACACAGATAACCCAATTCGTTACAATATGTGTTGCACATTCAAAGATTTCAATGATTTAAAAGTGTATACAATTTCATAAAGACTTTAAAGTTACTGTATTTCATTAAAAGGTTTTATATACACTGTAGTTAGCAATAATCGTATACAAAAGTGTATTCAATTTCATAAAGACTTTAAAGTTACTGTTTTCATTAAAAAGTTTTATATAAACTGTAGTTAGCAATAATTGTAACTTATTGTATTTATTTTTATCACAAAAAGTGTATATATGTACTGTAATGACAACTTTAACTTTAATACTTAGATGTGTCATAGGCTGTTGCTGCTGAGTGTTTAAAGATTTCAGTGGCTTAATAATTTACAAAATTAAGAGATCTTTATAATACAGTTTCAACTGTTAACTGACACTATGAAGTTGAAAAATAGGGCTGGGCGATACAACAGAAAATTTTATCACAGTGTGTGTGTGTGTGTATATATATATATATATATATATATATATATATATATATATATATATATATATATATATATATATATATATATATATATATACATAAAAATGCTGTCAATCGATTAAAATATTTAATCGTAATCAATCACATTTTTTCATAGTTAATCGCGCATTTTATTTATTGTAACAAAATCTCTTGATTTTTCTGTCCCATTATTTTCTTGAATTTTAATACCCTTAACATGAATAAGAGGATTGATTTTCTTATGCAAATAAATCACATTTTTTCATAGTTAATTAATCGCGCATTTTATTTATTGTAACAAAATCTCTTGATTTTTCTGTCCCATTATTTTCTTGAATTTTAATACCCTTAACATGAATAAGAGGATTGATTTTCTTTTGCAAATACTTTATTAAAGGGAAGTCAACCCAAACATATTATTTTTCAAGAATATGCTCTATGCAAGCCCATTAGTTGAAACAAGGCATTCTTGATAAATATTGCGTTTGTGGAATAAGAGTTAATCCACCTGTTTTTAGCCATCACCGGGGGCGGCCATTTTGTCACTTTTGTCGACTGAAAATGACATCACAGTTGCTCAAGGATTCATGCATCTACGCACGCACACTCACAATCATTAGGGCCAGAGCAGCGACCGGTCCCTATTGTTTCTTTAGAAATTATTATTTTTCTATTTTTTCCGCGTTCGATCGCATTTTTGACCCCCTAAACACGCACGAAAACACACCAAACTTTACTGTCTGATCGGGCCTGGCGTAAAATTTGATATTTTAAAGTCGCCATAAACGACGCAAAAGAAATGACTCTGTTGCGCCACCTAGAGTAGGAAAACAAAATAGAATTCCAGCCTGTTTGACCTAGGCCTACGAAAATTGGCAGACACGTGTAGCACCCCGAAACATACAAAAAAGTCCATTACAGCCATAGTTTTAAGTGTACAGAAAGTGAGCTATGAATTTTTGCACGTTTACAGGGTGCATAATTTTGCACCCATGTTCCGGAGGATTATTTCAATTGACTTCAAACTTCGGATATATCATCTTAAGACCTGGAAAAATATTTTGAGTTTTCGATAAACTATATGATGGGGTAGGGGCATCAAATTTGGCCTAAATTTTTTCCTTCGCCATACAGGAGAAAAACCTTAATAACTCCCCTGCCCATGCTCAAAAAAATCCCAAACTTCACCTGTACATAATAGTCGCAACCTGAAGACATCTATACAATGATATTCCATTATACATATCGCGCCACCTAGTGGCGACAAAAATTGTCATTTTTTTACATTTCTATTTACTGCACGGAGCCTGTTGAACGAATCCGACTGAAAGTTTGTCAGAAAGGCCACAAGACATTGATCTTGCTCTACGCCGAATATTGTGACTTTTCGGTGAAGGGCGTGGCCTTGGCGGTGCCGCAAAATTTGATTATTCAACGTGACAATAAATACAGTTTTAACTTGACTCAGATCATCCAAACTTCTCAAAATTTTTCATATCTGATGATAGCCAAGGGCTGAAGACATCTACAAACTTATTTTTCATTGTAGTGGTAGTGCCACCTAGTGGTTGAAGGAAATAGTTTTTTTTTCTTTGATGTTTTTATCCTCGCAGGTTAACCAGGTCCACCTCATCTTTGCTCAGTTTACGACTTACTAATATTAAAATACGAAATTTGTGATTTTTCGCGATAAGCTGTTGCCCCTGGCAACACGCAGTTCGCCCAAAAAACAATGCTCATTTTGAGGGTCTGAACATGCTCGAAGTCTCACGAAACTTTGCACATGCATCAGGCCTGGCGAAATCATCAAAATGTTTTCATTTTTTTTGTGCAATTTGTAAAACAATGGCTCACTAGCGGCCCCTAGAGACTTTTAAAAATTCAGCCCCGGTTGTAATTTTTACCTAGATTGGCGAAAATTTGGTTGTGTATGTAACACCTCAAGTCCTACAAAAAAGTCTCTTGGAGCTATATGCTGAACCAAACAGGAAGTCGGCCATTTTGAATTACGTTTAAGGTATGAATTTGCTCTGATTACAATAGCTGCTGGAACATGACCCACATGATAATTTCTTCTAAAAAACCTCTGACATTTGATAAAAGTCGAATCCTGAAGAAATCTCCGAATTTATTTTTCATCGTAGTGGTAGCGCCACATACTGGTGTAAGGAAGTACATGTTTTATTCTTTGATCTCTTTCTCCTCGCCAGTTAACCTAGTCGACCTCAGAATTGCTCGGAAGACTGTGTAGACCTTCCTGATGTTAAAATACGATATTTGTGATTTTTCGTTAAAAGCTGTCGCCATGGCTACGGACAGTTCGCAAATAAAACTACGCCGATTTTGACGGTCTAAACATGCATGAAATCTCACGAAACTTTGCATACACATCAGGCCTGGTGAAATCATCTTTTGTTTTGTTTTACGTCGCAAATGTTTAAAAAATGGCTCTTTCGCGCCCCCTAGAATTTTTTTAAAAATCAGCCTCGGTTGTACGTTTCACCTATATCTACGAAAATGTGGTGGTATATCTATCAGGTCAAGACCTACAAAAAAGTCTCTTGGAGCCAAATGCTAAACCTAACAGGAAGTTCACCATTTTGAATTTACTTTACAATTCGGCATCACATTGACTTTAAAAGCAGCTGTAATGTGATCCACATGATGATATCTTGTCAAAATTTCACATTTTTGATGAAAGTCTATACTTGAAGACATCTACGAACTAACTTCATCGTAGTGGAGCGCCACCGACTTGCTAAATGAAGTACATGTTTTATTCTTTCATGTTTTTCTCCTAGCAGGTTAGCCAGATCTCCCTCATATTTGCTCGGAAGAGTGTTTAGGCCTTCATGATGTTAAAACACGAAGTTTGAGCTTTTTCCCAAAAAGGTGTTGCCATGGTAACGCAGTTTGCCAATAACACAATGCTGATTTTGAGAATGTAAACATGCACGAAAACTCATGAAACTTTGCACACAGAAGGCCTGGTAAATTAATCACTAATTTATTATTCAATTGTGCAATCTTTCAAAGATTGCTACCGCCCCCCTAGAAAATGCTTAAAAAGTGGCCCCGGTTGCACGCTTCACCAACATGTACGAAAATTTGTGAGTATATAAAACAGAAACAGATCTACAAAAAAGCCTCTTGGCGCCATATAATAAACCTAAGAGGAAGTCCGCCATGTTGAATTTACTTTAGAGTTTGGACGCACCTTGACTACAAAAGCTGCTGTAACTTTATCCACGTGATAATTTCGATAATTCAATTCCGATGTGCGAGCATCCCGACGTGCCGGTACCCCAACGTTGCCAGAGGGCCCTTTATAGCTGCTTGCAGTTCTAGTTATTATTATTATTTGTTATTTTTCGGACCAAATGATCGCATTTTTGAACCCCTAAACATGCACGAAAACTCACCAAACTTTGCAGTCTCATCGAGCCTGGCGAAAAATGTGATATTTTAAAGTCGCCGTAAACGATGCACACGAAATGGCTCTATAGCGCCACCTAGAGTAGGAAAACAAAATAGAATTCCAGCCCGTTTGACCTAGGCCTACGAAAATTGGCAGGCACGCCAAGATGTGCCATAGTCTTATATGTAGAGGAAGTGAGCTATGAATTTTTGAATGTCCAATTTTGGACATTTACAGGGTGCATACTTTTGCACCAATGTCCCAAAGAATTCATCTGATTGACTTCAAACTTCGGATTTATCATCTTAAGACCTGGGGCAACAACTGGGAACATTTTTTTGAGTTTTTGATAAACAATATGTCGGGGGCGGGGCATCAAATTTGGCGTAATTTTTTTCCTTCGCCATACAGGAGAAAAACCTTAATAACTCCCCTGCCCATGCTCAAAAAAATCCCAAACTTCAACTGTACGTAAAGAGTCGCGACCTGAAGACATCTATACAATGATATTCCATTATACATATCGCGCCACCTAGTGGCCACAAAAACGTCCTTTTTTTACATTTCTATTTACTGCACGGAGCCCGTTGAACGAATCTGACTGAAAATTTGTCAGAAAGGCCTCAAGACCTTGATCTTGCTCTACGCCGAATATTGTGACTTTGTCTTGACGTAAATGCTTAGTGACATCATTGTATACGCACTTTAAAATGGCAGCGTCTTACCGGAGCTTGTCTGCGACGCGAGAACTTTTAAAAGTACTCCTTACTTGTTTTTATCAAGATAATGCTTTCATAAAAGTGTTAAAACAAAAGCGAATATAGTACTATGCTAAATTGATGAATGAACTCCATTTTGATAGATCTCGTGATGTTTACATCTCCGCGTGTCACACGGCTGATCTGATTAACAGGGTAGCGCAAGTAAATCGCCGATCGGAATAGACCACGTCACATGTAGAACAGGTGACCAGAGAGCAAAAATGTAAACCCAGCTATTGTTTAAGTGAAAATATTCCATATCCTCTGATTTCAGCCTTTCAGCAGTAATTATTCCCTGATTGCTGGAGCCCTTCAGGAAAGCAGACTGATTATCTTCTGTGTTTAAACTAAGTAGACACATGTATCTGCTTTTGCTTGGGAAAACAATTACCAAACCACTAATTGAATCGCTTTCAGAAATGTTGGTGAGTACATCCAGCCTTCGAGTGATATTGTTCAATTGTTGTTGTTTTTATCACTAAACAATACCAGATAAAAAACAATAATTGGTTAGTAATCAGTAATCGGGATTTTTTTTTTCTGCCATTTAGTTTCTGATTGTAAAACAGCCACAAGAGAGCACCTTGGTATTGGTGACTGGTATCGTCCGCCATCGCGGTCGATACATTGAAATAAGGCCGATATCGATACCTGTGTTGGTACTTACCCATCCCTAACCTCAATGATTGTTAATGTTTGGCAGTAATTACTGCCCTGCATTACATTTCTCAATCTTTTCTGCACCTCACATGATGAGGAAACTTCTCGTCAAAATGTGGAGGTTATTGAGGTCCTCTTTGTCACTAACTGCGTGGTCATCATTTCTCTGCCATGTACGCCCTCGTTCCGTTTTGTGTCATAACAACATTCCGATGATCACTGCTCTCATTTTCATGAAGAGTTGTTTTATTTATTTGTGTGCTTGAACCTTAACGTGGATGTTGTCTTTTTGTTGTAGTTGCATTGTGGTGTGACGCCTTGAAATTGCCTGCTTTTTCATCAAACATTCATGACAGTATATTCAGACACCTGAGTGATTTACAGTTATGTTAAAAGGGGAAGTCAATGCAGACATTTTTTTTCAAGAATATGTTCTATGCAAGCCCACTGATGAAACAGGGCATTCTGATAAATATTGCTTTTGTGGAATAAGTGTTAACGCACTCGTTTTTAGCCATCTCTGGGGGTGGCCATTTTGTCGACTGAAAATGACATCACAACTGCTCACAACGACCAATCACGGCTCAGATTCAGAAAACAGGTCAGCCGTGATTGGTCATTGTGAGCAGTTGTGATGTCATTTTCAGTCGACAGAAAACAAAATGGCCGCCCCCAGAGATGGTTGAAAATTAGTTTATTTATTTATAATTTAATTTATATTCCACAAACGCAAAATTAATCAGAATGCCGTGTTTCAACTAGTGGGACTTCTGGGAACATATTCTTGAAAAAAATATTTGGGTTGACTTCCGCTTTAAGAAGAGTTTTCTGCAATGATGACATTATGAAATCAAAACTTGATTGTGCTGTCTTGTACTGAATATGAATAGTTCAAGATCCAGGTGAATTTCATTTAAAGAGGTGCATGTTGTCCTAGCGTCCTCAATCATTGTGCTATGGGCAATTTGAATGAGACAGCACTTTTTGTTGAAGTGCGCTTGTCCTCAGAAGATATCACATAGCATTTGTCCCTCTCAGGTGTCATTGCTGGAGTACCGTAAGAGGAAGCAAGTTAGCAGCCGTGATCCCGAGCCATCCAGCTGCAGTTCGTCCCTGGGTAGCACCCCTACTCGACCTGGCTCTCACCACAACCAGGAGACCCACTACTTGATGCATCCCCTTGCTTCCCCACACAACTGCACGTCTTCATCAGGACACAGCGCTTCCATCCCTCAGATAGAGGCTGTCAGTCCTCCAGACCACCAGGGCTCATCTGTTCAGGCCAAAAATCCAGATAGGAGCACCCAGTGGTGAGAGTAACCTATTAGAATTAATGACATTCAATTGTAATAAAACTTGGGATCAAGATTAACTTGGCTCTTTCCACTACATTAGGATGGTCCCCACCAGTGTTGAACGTCTACGGGAAGGTCAAGGAGCACTGGAACGAGTGCTGAGAAGCATGAAGATGGACCGAATGCTCAAGAGGAGCAATAGTTTGACAGAAAAAGAAACTGGTAAGAAGAGATGAAAGTCGAAAATGGTATGTATGTGTGTTAAACATTTTAAAACACTTGTCATTGCCCAGAAAAAGAACTTAACTCACACTTTGGTATGATGAAAAAAGAAATGGATATGAAGCATTTTCTGCCTGTATGACATACAGTTGACAGTTTTATGCTGACATCTTTCTGAAAATACTAGTGGTGCAATTATCTGTGAATTACTCACAATGTTTTTTGAGTAACATGAATAAATTTGATTTCAATACATAATTGAATGAATTATTATTATTTTTTTTTTTTAAACGTGTGAAAAATACTTTAGAAAAAAGAAATAAACAGACAAAATTTAAACATAAATACAGTATAAAACAAAATTATATTGTAGAGATAGACCAATATGCTTTTTTCAGGTCCGATACCGATTATTAGTCGTCAAGAAGGCAAATAGCCGATATTTGTAGCCGATATTCATTTTCAGTGAAAAGGAAAATATTGGCATCAAAATCTAAAGAAAAATTTACTCTTGACTTTGTTGTAACATCTTAAAGCATGTTTATTGAACTATGTTTCAGGTTTGTATAATGGTGATTTTTTTTAAAAATAGGTCCAACAGTCCATTATCCGAACCGATTTGATTAAAATGGTAAACGGGGTGCACTATCTGCATCATACTGTCGGCTTGCTGCTCAAACAGATTTACACTCACATACATTTGACATTTCACATAGCTGACAGTTATTTGCCAATCTATTGAACTGTTAAGTGAGAGCCTCCTGCCGCTTTAAAGTGGAAGTCAACCCAAACATTTTTTTCAAGAATATTTTCCCAGCAGGCCTACTAGTTGAAACACGGCATTCTCTGATTAATTTTGCATTTGTGGAATATGACTGAAGCAGCAAAATGCAGCGGCCATTTTGTCTTCTGTCGACTGAAAATTACATCACAACTGCTCACAACAACCAATCACGGTTGACCTGTTTTCTGAATCTGAGCCGTGATTGTTCATTGTGAGCAGTTCTGATGTCATTTACAGCGATCAGAAGACAAAATGGCCGCCCCCAGAGATGGCTAAAAACAAGTGGATTAACACTTATTCCACAAACGCAATATTTATCAGAATGCCCTGTTTCAACTAGTGGGCTTGCACAGAACATATTCATGAAAAAAAAAAAAAGTTTGCGTTGACTTCTACTTTAACTTTTAAAAGTTTTACTTAGTTTTGCTTACCTTAACCAGAATCCCGTGTCACATTGTTGCCAAAGGTCCAATCCAGGCAGAAATGCAGAGGAAACTACGGTGGCTTAGATACACCAAAAATAAAAAAAATCGAAAGTGCCGATTTGAACGTTTTTAACATCGTTTTATTTTTTGGTTGAAAATTGCTTAATCAAGCAGTCCTACTCCTAACCCTACTCTTTCCAAAAGTAAAAGCAGAAATGCAAAACTTAACGCACAAGAACTGTCTCTGTATCCAAAGCTACTTTGTTACCTCTTAGCTCATCAATTAGATGTTGCCCTCTCAGCTTGACAAACTCATGATTGTCTCTTTGGTGCATACCCCCACCTACTGTACATATACGGTCAATGCAGTCTACTCAGTAAGCCGAGTAAGCCTGCCGGCTTGCTGTCATAAACACATGCGAGAGAGGCGGGTCGCGTCTCTGTCCTTCGTCAGCAAAATCGGATTATTGATTATTACACTGCTGAAAATCCACTTCCGTCTGTGCTTAGTCCTTCTTTTTCCTTAAGTTTCCCGTCTATCGTCTAAAGTTAGCAAAAGTGACGGACTGACGGACCGGTCCATCTGTCTGACACCACCCACCTCTGATAATTGGTAAGAAATATTGATACATACACATCCTTATTCCTCCAAACACCAATACTTATAAACTTTCATAAGTTGTATATATAGAATGCTAACACGTTGTATATAATGAAGAGGAAAAAAAACAACTCTACCTATATTATGTGCATATACATTTATGTATTTGTTTTCCTATATAATAATATATTCATGTTGTAGCTACTTTGTCCTCATATTTTGAAAAGATTGTGTGTTGATATTTGTTTTCAAACTAGGTGATATTTGTACATAGTTTCAGCTCCACACTCAAAATGTTCCACAATTTTTTTTGTTGTGGTTCTAGATTTTTAGATCGTAAAATTTGCCATATTTATTAATTCATAACCCCCTTCACTTTCTTGAAGCATTTCCTCTAACTTGTTTGGTAGTAAGTTGTTTCTGGCTGTGTTAAGAAGTTATGCTGTGACTAATTTTGTATAATAACAGGTGAGTCTTAGACATTAAGCTGAATTTTCTTTTTGCTGAAAATGTTTTGGCTTGTGGCTCCTGAAGCTTTTCTTCCAGTTCTAATCTATTATTTTAATCATTGTCATCCATTCAAAACTAAAGTAATGACCGTGTTTTGACATTGTACCACGTAAAGAGTACAGATATTTGTGTTAAAATGTAACAAGTAAAGGCACAAAGTGGTGTGATAATTACTCAGTAAAATTCAAATGAAATGAAAAACTACTCAAGTACAGTAACAAAGTATTTGTACTTCATGATTTAGCATCCCTGCTTTATGATATACATACAGTCTGAGTATGCCTGCTGGGTTACAGTGTGGTTGTCTATCCCCTTGCATTTTGTTTATAAATACTGTTAGTCTTCAGTCCTTCTGTGTATCATGTTAAGCCCCAGTGTTGTTAAGTTCTGCTCTTTGTGACTGTTCTTGTTCTGGGTCTGCTGTTAAAGGGGAAGTCAACCCAAACATTTTTTTTCCAAGAATATATTCTATGCAGGCCCACTAGTTGAAACAAGGCAAACGCAATATTAATAAGAATGCCTTGTTTCAACTAGTGGGTGTGCTTAGAACATATTCTTGAAAAGAAAATTGGGTGGTTGACATTCACAGTCACATTCGATACCTGTTATCAATTCTTATCCATCAGTGTCTTGTTCTGTTGGTAAAACTGGTTTTACCAACCATCTGACGTAGATCTTGTTAATCCAGACATTTTACATGAGAGTTTGAAAAAAATCAGTGTTGTTCTTTTCTTTCAATGCTTTTAGATGCAGATCAGTATGACATGCAGTCAGCGACCATTCCTTCGCCAATGAAGAGTCCGCCGCACAGATACAGTCCATCTATGTATTCACATCAGGTATGTAAAAATTATGTACTCAAACCACCTTTACACCCAATAGCCCCTCAATACTGCATGAATATTTGACCCATTTAAAATGACGTCATAGTGCGCACTGCGTAGCCTATCGAGTGACATTGCTGTCTATTAGTGAATGTTTGTCCTTGTGTCAAGTCATCAGACGGACACCTGCAGACCGATAGTCCTACGTCGCTCCAGCCAGCGCCCGCCTCCCCATTTGGAAGTTGCTATAGCCCCACATCAGGCAAGAGCTACTACTACTACTCCTCCCACACAGGTCCATCTCAGGACCATCCTCTATCCTCCTATCCTGCGCATACCCCAGCAACCTCATCAGACTCCAAACTGACAGGAGACTTGCTACATCTGCAGAGTGGCAACAGTGATGCGGATGGACCCCTCAGTTGCAGCAACCACCTCAAAGTGGGCCGTTTGAACAGGAGCTGCCTTTTGGGGTCTCCTACCATGGGACCGTGGGCCCACGGGCCGACTAACACAGACATGAGCTCCACAGCAGCCAGGGGGAATCAGCAGCAGGTTTCCCAAAACCTCAAGTCGGGCAGCCCTAGCTCAAGACTGCTCTCGGCCTCTGGACCAACAAACTACTCGCAGCGAGGGACGAGCCTCGCGCATTTCCAGCATTCTCCACTACAGGGCCCAGGTGTACGGACACAGTCAGGAAGCTTTTAGAACCTTGGATGTATCAGCTTGTACAAATCTGTACGGCCCACTGGCGATATGGGGCACAGGTACTTTGGCAAGGAGAACTGTACAAACCTAAGAGGATCAAGAACTGATTTACAAATTTACAAACTTTTTTGGTTTTAATCTCCCCACCCAACCCCCCACCCCCACAAAGAAAAAAAAAAAAACATTCTGCACAAAACCAGTTGACTTTTGACGTAATCTTGGAATCAGTAAACAATTTGAATGACACACTGAAAATACTAAATCAGCTAACTTGAAATTGTCCTCAGTGTTTCCTTGTGCTGAATTTAATTTAAGTTTCACAAATTTCTACACACATGTCTGTACAAAATGATTAAAAACATACCTGTCGTCGTACCCTGGTCAGTTGATTACTTGAGAGGCTAGAAACAGAAAGAGTTGTTTTAATTCATTTTAATTTTGTGAAGATGAATCTTATTTGGCAAAAGGCTGCATATCTGCCATAGTACTCAAGTGTTGTTATGGGAAAAGTAGAAGAATGCATTTACACTGACAGGAACGAATTGGATCCGTGCATAGGGTCATTTCACATTACCAGTTTCGGTTTTGATGGCCCAGCAAAACATGAAAACAGAAGCTTTTTTTTCTTCTTCTATGCTTTTCTACCTTTTGTCATGGGTGATTATGAGTTGACTTGGGACTTCATTCTAGACATTTGGTGTTGTACTTGAGCCAGCTTCGTACAGTATTTTTGGTGCTCCAACCTCCCCCAATAAATTTGGAATTCAGCTATTTTCCTCACATCACTTCATACATCCTGTCTTTGTATCTGGTCAAATCCGTTTTTTCAAATGACATTTGTCATATGCTGTGGTGGTGGAATGCAAAAACAGTACTGTATGAGTTAATTATCCACTCTGCAAAGGCGGGGTTTGATTGTTTTTATGCTACAGGATTTCTTTAAATAAAAAACAAACACACATTCCCCAGTTTCTTGGATACACCTGGATATAATATATTTAGGCTTATCTAAAAAAAACGTGGGTAGTGAATTGTGTATATGTGTAGCTATTTTTCTGACCAAACCTTGCATTCTGTGCTGACACCAGGGAGAGTTTGTGACAGTGTTTGGAAGATTGTTAAAAACTAGATTTATTTTTGAAAAATGCTGCTATGTTCTCCTGTGAGAGCTGCTTCCCTTTCTGTAGAATGCTGTATTTTAATACTGTCTCCCAAAAATGGAAGGACTTTAGAAGAGTTGGTTGTCCTGACTACCACAATAGAATCTCAAGGTTCACGATATCCCAACTGCAGCAAGTGTCACCCATACTCCTTTGTCAACAGAGACTCACAGATTGTTATATATAGGCGATAACTACTGCATTTGTGTGGAATACCTCAAAATGGAGGGCCCGCTCAAGTAGCAGAATCCAACTTGCTACAAAAATACACCAATACACAAAAGGGTACTCGGGTTACATGAATGTTTTGACAGACAAAAAAAGTTGTAATCCAAAATGAACCAGCACCTTAAAGTCACACAATTTAAAAGACCCAATAAGACAGTATGTATGAATATAAGTACTTGTATAGAAAGAAATGTTATATAGACTTTTATGGAGAAATATAGTTCACTGAATTTATCGCATGATGTTTGTTTTTAGGGTCTGTGTGACCAATTTTGCCAGTTGGTGGGAAGTTAATCATTGGGTCTGTTCTTGAATTCCCTTCAAAACCAGATGCTGCGTTACTTTTTGTGGTTTTGTAACAATTATTTTTGTTTTGTTTTATTTTTACACGGATCATAGTAGTAACTATTTCAATTGTTCCCCTCTGAAAAGATTTAAGGAACGAGTGATGCTAATGCAAATGTAATGCATTTTGATAATAAAATAATTATGATGGTAATGTATTTTGAAACCTAACCGTTGTCTTGTCTGAGTATCAACAAAATAGTATTAATTACACACAGACGCACTCATGCATGCATGCACATTAGACACCGCACATAGACACGTATAGACTGAAATAATTACCATATTTTTTGGACTACAGTATAAGTCGCACCAGTGAAACATGCATCAAGGAGAAGAAAAAAAACATATTGTCATTGTAGGTTCTGAGTGCGCACTACTTCCTCTCAACTGTTCGGAAACTCAGTGTTGTTCAAATCGGTTATTATACGGGTAAAAAGGCATGCTGGGGCCCAGTGTGCCAGGCATTACAGATTGACAGCGCTCAAGCACGATCTGCTGATTGGTTTATTATTTGGCCGTGTTCGCAAAATAATGGTAAATAGATGGCCACGCTCTGCCTCTCCGAGCGAGTAAGTCCAGGCTGCAGAGGGCAGTTCAAGGCGTGGCTCAACATAAACGTTTGACTCCGCCCACATGAGTTCTCGATATCTAAGTGCCATCCTTTTTCATTTTTTGTATTAAACTATTCCCTTGGCGGCTTTAATGATGCACCGTCCTATCACGTCACATTTTTTAAAACACATAATTTCACAGTGAAAATTATCAACTACAAACTGACTGAAACCCGTACAGGGAGTATGCCCTCTGCTGTGGGCATATGGTACTACACATTCCACTCATTTCTAAGTGGAGGATGTCTTTTGTCAAATGTTTTATTAAAGTGTTTTGAAGTTGAACCACATGAAACAGTAGAACGACACATTTTCATTTTAAGTAAAGGAAGCAAATATACTCTACAACGAAAAAGTAACAAACAGAAAACATTTCTACCCCCGCAATGCCTCCCCCCACCCTTCTGCTCAAGGTACTCGCATCGTTGTCATAATTGGCAAGGAAATCAGGAATAAAGGTATTGAATCTTAAATGGAACCATAATTTCATAGGTGGCAGACAAGAGGCGACCACATCTTGTTAAATAGAGACTCACAGTTCTTCAAGGCAAACTTGATCTTTTCAAGGTGGAGAGTGTTAAATATTTCATTGAGCCACAACGGATAAGTGGGGGCCTCCTTCTTCCAAAATAGCAGAATATGTTTCTTCGCTGTCACCATACCATACCATACGTAGCCTCTGCGCCTTTAAAGTCGATGTAGAGTCTGAATCATTGAATGTAATTAAGATGGGGTCTGGTTCTAGGTAAACATTCAAAGCATCAGGAAAGGTCTGAAAGATGCGCATCCAAAATCTCTTCATCTTGGAGCAAAGGGCGAAACTATTGAGGAGTGTTGCCTCCGCTAAACCTAGCACTTTTAACATTGTTGCGAAATATCTGGGAAAAGCTTATGGCGTTTAGATTTTGAGTAGTGGAGCCTATGAATGACTCAAAATTGAATGAGGCAGTGTCTCGCATTAATAGTCGGAGTTTAGATTTTGAGTAGTGGAGCCTATGAATGACTTGAAATTGAATGAGGCAGTGTCTCGCATTAATAGAGTCGGCATTAACTTCGTTAAGGCTTTTGTCCCAAATCATATTTCAGCTTCCCAGGTGGTTTTAATAACAGTCATAGAAAATGGGTTAATAGACATCAGGAAGTCATAATAATGTGACAGTTTTCAGAGTCCATTAGTTGCAGAGGGCGCTGACGAAGAGATCACATGGGTGTGCATGTAATATCTGATTTGTAAGAACCTGAAGAAGTTATTCTTGGGGAGAATATAAGTATCCTGCAGTTGTGCAAAAGAAGCAAAACTGTTGCCCCAAAAAAGATAAGATATTCTGCAAATGCCAAGCGCTCTCCATTTAAGGAAATCCATACCGAGTTGTGATGGTCGAAAGGAGGGATTCCCAGCCACTGGAAGTAGAAAGGATAGTGAGTCAACCTCCAACTGTGTCTTAATTTGTTTCCAAATTCTGACCATAGAATGTATGATTACGCTGCCGCCATAAACAGATCTATCCAAAGGAGTTGGCGACAAGACCACTGCATCCAAACCATGAGGGCTGCACTGCTCCCTCTCCAACTGCAAACAGCGAGAGGTTACTATGAAGTCGAACATCAACATTGAAATTACTTTTTAAGATTAACGGCCCAATAAAAAAGACAAAAGCCAGGGAGACCAAGCCCACCAGCGGATTTCGGTTTATTACACAGATGAGATTTCCTGATCCTATGACCCCTATAATCCCAGACAAAAGGAAGAATGATCGAGTCTAGCTTTTTAAAGAAGGATTTTGGCAAGAAAATAGGGATGCACAGAATGAGATCCAATAATTGTGGGAGAAACGGTGGGATGGCCACGTTTTCACTAACAACTTCATTTTATATATTTTTTGATCAGGAAAATGAAAAGAGTTGTCATTTTCTATTTTATAAATAAATTTGGGAGAAATTAGAAAATAAGTGACTCCAAGAATAACGCCTCTTGTTAATGAGGAGAATGGCCGCGCCCCCTAGCGTTCTATCCCTGTTCGGCCGGAGTCAGGGAAGTAACCGATTCCAAACTCTCCATTGGAAATCATTGTACTTTCATTGCTTTTAACGTCCAAAAACGGCGATCAATTGGCACCAAAATTTATGTGGACATCCTTACTAATGACCACTTCAACATATCAAAAGGATTAACCTCTCTGTGGCTGATTTATATGAGAATGAGAAAATGTCATTTTCTAATTTATCCATTCATTTTGGAGAAATTAGGAAATAAGTAACTCCATGAATAACGCCCCTTGATAATGAGCACAATGGCCGCGCCCCCTACCGTTCTATCCTTGTTCGGCCTTAGTCACGCGAGGAACCGATTACAAACTCTCCTTTGGAAATCATTGTACTTTTATTGCTTACAACGTCCCAAAACGGCGATCAATTGGCACCAAAATTTCTGTGGACATCTCTACTAATGCCCACGTCAACATATCAAAAGGATTAACCTCTCCGTGGGTGATTTATATGAGAATGAGGAAACGTGGAAGTCAGCAGAGCTACATAGATTTAGGCTGGGACGAGCGCACACTGCTTCTTTGCTTAAAAAAACCCAAAAATGCTTCTTTGCTGATCACGGTTAGGACGGGCGAGGCATTAAACACCAGTCAGGATATTTACAGAGACTGAAGTGGGAATGAGGAGAGGTGCACATTTATTTGGATGAGGAATGGCCCCAATTTTTCGACTTACAACGCGCCGTCCAATTTGGAAGATAACAGCCGAAGTGGCACGTTCCAATGCGGCCACACTTGGCTGTGCAGTCAGCCTCGCTGGAACATTTTGTTCGCTGCTCGATGATGGATTTCGCCACTCTCACGCCGCTTCACTCGGGCAGAAGGTGGCGGCTGCAAGCAAGCAAGCAGGGACACCGCACGCGACTGCTTGCGAGGCGACATGAAGACACAGGCTCATCTTCACCTCCACACGCTGGGCGGACAGTAAGGAGCTAATGTTGTTGTGCAACGCCTTTTGTTTTAACGGCCTGAAGCTAGTTGCTGCTATTAGCCGTCCCCATCCTACCTTTAGCCGGGGAGGGAAGAGGAGGGCTCCAATCTGCCTGCTGCTACTGCAAGCCGCCGTCTCTCTCCCTCGTGAGACACGAGTTTAGCCGTCGCTAAATGTCCGAAATGTTCGTGTGCGCATTCATGCTCTTGTCCGCTTCAGCTTGTGAAAGTGGAGGAGCAATTGCCACGGTGTTTTTGATTTCGTGGGGGTGATCATGATGAAATCACGTTTAATGTCAATAAAAGGTGCGAGGCAGCGGGCAACGACAGGACAGCACGAGTGACCCAGCGAGCAGCAGAAGTGACGATAAGAAACTCCATTGAAAGCCCGGTTCACCGGCCTCAGTGGTGGAGGGTGAAGTGGCAGTCGACCCTCTGGGTCCTGCACTAGCCGCTAGCCCCACCACCAACTGCCAGCCCTGTCACTAGTTGCTCTTTTGAGAATCCGACTCACCGGCCTCAGCAGCGGAAGGCAAGTGGCAGTCGACCCTTTGGGTCCGGCGCTAGCTACTAGCCTATGGAGTAAGATCGCTGTCAAAAAGGCATATCCGTGATTTAAAGATTCGTATCCGTAATAGTAAAAGGCATATCCGTGTTTAAAGATTCGAATCCGTAATAGTAATAATTTGTGAGTACAAATCAATATTGTGAGGGTTTGAATTTTTTGGGTGAGTACGAATCAAAATTGTGAGAGTTTGACTTCTTTTATTGTGAGTATGAATAAAAACTGTGAGTGACATTGTTTTGTGAATACAACTCTCGCCTCTACGACTACGAATCTTCAGTACGCACGAATTGCCAGCTGAGGGTACGAATCAGTTTTGTGAGAGCACGAATCTGCACAACATGCAAATTAAGATGGTCACGCAGAACACAGGCAAGTCCCAAGGGGAGCTAATCGATTCCTCTCCCCGCGCATGCGTAGATAAGAAAACAAAGATGGCGAACGTGAACGGGTCGGATGGCGCTTCCAGCGGCTCAGGAGACGCATCGTCACAGCAGGTAAAGTCAGCAACGTGTATATCCAATTTATGTCATGTCATCTTCCAAACCGCTTAGCCTATACAGGGTCGCGGGGAGGTGCTGGAGCCTATCCCAGCCGTCAACGGGCGAAGGCAGACTACACCCCGAACTGGTCGCCAGCCAGTCGCAGGGCACACATAGACACTGTCACTGAGCGGGAATCCATCCCACGCTGCCCGCACACAACGCAGGCGTGTGTACCACTAAACTATCATTGACCTGTCTATCCAATTTATTCATATGTATTTCGTAACGTCGTTCCGTCTCAAATAATAGCTTTGGACTCAGGCTTACGGCGATAGATAGCAATCTAATGATGAGTTTCACTGTTAGCATTAGTACTTGGCTAATGTAGCTCTGTTTTCAACATATCTGTCACCATACTGTAGTTTAGTCACTTGTACCCACAATTCAGCACAATAACAAAAACGTATGTATTGTATGGATGCTGTTAATAGCTCTTGCTAAATTGGTCGCTCCATTTTATTAATTTAAGTATTCTTACAGAACTTCAAAAAACAAGGACATTATAGTGTGTTAATGTAAAAGAAAAAAACTTAAGCAAAATGTGCCATAATTTGTTTCTACTTTGTAGACATTGAGTCCGATTGTTTTTGAGCAACTTTAATAGAAATGTAGTAACACGAAAGGGCAGTGAGGTTTTATAAATATTTTATAAAATTGTATTGTGTATTCTAACTAATTATTGATTGTATATGAACAAGAAGAGCTAATCATTATATATCAGTACACATTAACCAAGTATTTAATGGATTTTGAGTTACACTCCCCAAAAATCCCAGTTTACAATGCTGTACTGCTAAAATCTTATTGACTGTCAGGATATCTATTTTGAAGGTGTCATGCACAAGCCAACAAAGCTGTACACATTTTAATTGAAAATATTAGTATCATTTTTTTTTTCCTTTTATAGTAGTAGCAACAATATGGCTCAAGTCATGCCTGAAGAACAGTAGCAGTATTGATTCGATCAAAAAGACGAGGGTAACACTAATTCATTTTCTTTTCAACATACAGCATATCGTCGTCTCTGTCCTGTGAAAAACACTTATGTCTGATTTTTGAATTTTTAAAATTTTCATGTTAATGCGATAAAACACTATTCACATAAAAATTGGAAAAAAATGGAGATAAATGTTAGGCGGCACGGTGGTTAGCACCTCACAGTTCAGAGGGTTCGATCCCGGCTCCGGCCTCCCTGTGTGGAGTTTGCCTGTTCTCCCCGTGCCTGCGTGGGTTTTCTCCGGGTACTCCGGTTTCCTCCCCCAAAAACATGCATGGTAAGTTGATTGGACTCTCTAAATTGCCCCTAGGTGTGATTGTGAGTGCGGATGTTTGTCTCTGTGTGCCCTGCGATTGGCTGGCAACCAATTCAGGGTGTCCCCCGCCTACTGCCTGAAGGCAGCTGGGATAGGCTCCAGCATGCCCCGCGACCCTTGTGAGGATAAGCGGTATCGATGATGGATGGATGGATGGAGATAAATGTTTTTCACATGACAGCGACGATATGCAGCTAACAATATACATTTTTAATTCAGAGCCACATTTACCGACGTTATCATTTAGTTGAATAATTTATTTTGATTATATATTATCGAAGTTACCATCATCTCAAACAGTATATTTTGCCTGATAAATATTTTTTATGTAATTATATTTTCAGAAATGTAGACAGTCATGTCCAGGATGATCTCTATGATGACGGTTCACAACTGACCCTGCATGCTGACTTGAAGTAACTGCAAGTCACTGGTGATGGCTGAGATCCAGACGGAGTGGGCTGAAAAAACAGCAGAGTTGGAGATGGAGGCAAACACTGATGACAATCTAGATCGACGATGAACACATGCCCTCAGATGGACCGCCTGACTTGGGGGACGATGTCAATGACGACGTGGAGATTGAAACAGAGCCACGAGAAAATGACAACATAGAAATTAAAATACTGGACAAAATCATGAGTACTAAATTGCACAATCATGCAACACATCAGAGTATAATAGACATCATTTATTTCACTGAGTATATTATTTGTAGACATAACATTTATTATTCAATATCATTGGACGCTATGAACAGGCAATACTTTTTGTGTGAAATTGTATTTATGTACATCAGTTTCAATCAGTTTCAACCACACATGAAGAATTTACACATTGTTTGATACATTTTCTAGGGAGATAATGATTCATCTAAAATCAATTTAAACTGCATAAAATATGCATCAATGCAAAAAATAATAAAAGAAATTAGAATGGATTCGCAACACCATGTTAACAATCGCCGCTCTCAAATTATTTAGCGCAAATTTTTTCTTCAAAAACGCTTGATCTCCTGCTGGAGAAAAAATGATTGGTGCCGAAGAGGGTAGGTAGGTTTAAAGGTAGTTTCATAGTATTAGTACAACTCAGCATAGTGTATTGTTTTTTGGTTCCATGTTAGAATACACTAAACATTCAGCAATAAAATATTTACCGCCACAATTCAATTTCAATTACTGGTACTCCACTGAAAACAAGTCAGGAATGCTGATACAACCTGCACAGTTTAGTACAAGTTGAATGTACTATCATCTTGTCTTTATTCTTTTGTTCGATACCTTAAAGAGTTCTAGCTGTAAGCTACTGATAGTCATATAAGAGCAGCAGTTTGCTGGTGCGATTATGACGCAATTTACATATGATCCGATTAGTCAACTAATCGCAACTCCTGTTGGTGAATAGTCGACTAGCAATATGATAGTTTGTGACAGCCCGATTTGACACTTGAATTTGGGCTGGAGTAAATCGTTACATCACAGAACATTTACAGTGGATCTATTAAAATAATTTCCGCAGAAAATGTAATGGGGTATGCTGAACAGGTAGGTATGCTGATGATACTGCAGTGGATTTCGGGGGTGATTTAAACAGTGCTGCAGCTGGGCTGATTTGCTCGGATTGAAGAAACTACAAAAGAAAAAGAGATCATTGTTAATATGATTCAGATGGTTGTATATCATGCAACGACTTGTCAAAATAAAATTGAGTAAATTCAATGTTTTTTTTCAGTCTACTGATGACAAACTATAATTTGATGCATATAAACCACACAGTGACATTTCATATATTTTTCTAGGAATACACAATCACAAGTTTTCTCCATCGGGCGGACTCATAATTTGCTCTTATTATGCATACTAGATGTTATATAGAGACTCAACTGTTCTACAATTAGATACCAATAAAGGCTGCTGGTGGTTTGGATATGCCAGAGTTACAGAGGAGGCGCAGAGTAAACACCCAGTCAAGCCACTACTTGTTTTTTTTAGTTCTGTGATCAATAAAAACGGAGCGACCAATTTATCAAGAGCTATTAACAGTGTCAACTCATCATGTCATACAATACATTTTTGTCGACATGCTAAATTGTGGGTACGTAGACAGATACGTTGAAAACAGAGCTACATTTGCCAAGTACTAATGCTAACAGTGAAACGTATCATTAGATTGCAATCTGTCATCGTAAGCCTGAGTCCAAAGCTATTATTTGAGACGGAATGACTTTATAAAATACATATTAATAAATTGGATATACACGTTCCTGACTTTACCTGCTGTGACGATGCGTCTCCTGAGCCGCTGGAAACGCCGTCCGACCCTCTCGCATTCGCCATATTTGTTTTCTTATCTACGCATGCACGGGGAGAGGAATCGCAAATCGATTAGCTCCCCTTAGGACTTGCCTGTTTTCTGCATGACGTCATCCTAATTTGCATGTTGTGCAGATTCGTTCTCTCACTAAACTGATTCGTACACCCGGCTGGCAATTTGTGCATAGTGAAGATTCGAAGTCGTAGAAGCGAGAGTTGTATTCACAAAACAATGGCACTTACAGTTTTTATTCGTACTCACAAGAAAAGAAGTCAAACCGTCTCAATTTTGATTCGTACTCACAAAAAAATACAAACCCTCACAATTTTGATTTGTACTCACAAATTATTACTATTACGGATATGAATCTTTAAATCACGGATATGCCTTTTTGACAGCGATCTTACTCCATACTAGCCCCACTAGCACCAACTGCGAGCCCCACTAGCATCAACTGCTAGCCCCAGCACCAACTGGCGATCGGTCACCGTTTTAGACAACAGAACTGACAAAGCCAGCAATATTACCAGCTTGGCTCCCTCCTATGACGTGGACAGTTGAGACGGAAAACATAACATAAGCCACGCCCCAAAAAGGGGCGGGGAAATTTGTCGTAAATCTAATTCTATAAAGCTCTTAAATCACTACAGAGTCTTTTGAGGTGGGCATTTTAGTACTAATGTCATTTTTTACATGCAAACCTAGTATATAAGTGCCAATGTTAAGCTCACCCAAGTGTCGCTTTAATAGTGTTGATCTTGCCAATCATAGAAATAGGGAGCGGTCTCCAAAACGGAATGTTTGACTGCAATTTGGCTACAAGAAGGAGGTAATTAGCTTTGAATAAAGTTGAGAGATGAGAGCCACAGATTTCAGGGTTGATGCGAATGGACTCAGCAAGGTGCTCCATAGCCAAAGCAAAAAGAAGTGGAGAAAGAGGGCATCGCTGTCTGGTGCCACGAGACAAGCCAAAGTGAGACGACAGCATTCCATTTGTCAGTATTCGAGCCGGGGACTCTTGTACAATAATCGAATACAGGTGAAAGTATCCCCTAGATTAAATTTATCCGGCACCGTAAATAGGAATGACCATTCAACTTCAACGTCAAATGCCTTTTCTCTATCAAGGGAAATAACTATGATATTGTCTGTGCTAGGATGTGTATGATACAGTATGTTAAAAAGGCATCTTATATCATTCCGGGTATAAATCCAGATGGTCGGAGTGTACTAATGTGGCAACATATTTATTAAAGAGGAAGTCAACCCAAACATATTTTTTTTCAAAAATATATTCCCAGCAAGCCCACTAGTTGAAACACGGCATTCAGATTAATTTTGCGTTTGTGAAATTTAAGTTAAGCAGCAAAATGCACTCATTTTTAGCCACCCCTGGGGACGGCCATTTTGTCTTCTGTCGGCTGAAAATGACATGACAGCTCACAACGATCAATCACGGCTGACCTGTTTTCTGAATCTGAGCTTTGATTGGTCGTTGTGAGCAGTTGTGATGTCATTTTCAGTCGACAGACGACAAAATGGCAGCCCCCAGGGATGGCTAAAAATGAGTGTGTAGGAGCCATTAGTGTTTATGGGTGTTTTTTCCTCATTAGGATTTGCGCTTGTGTGTTGTGCACGAGCCGGGTGCGCGCACGCTCCTCTTTCACAAGTGATTGGTGATGTCATCGGTGGGTGTGGTTTTACTTATTAGTAAGTGCACTCACCTGTGTGTGGTGTGTTTTGGTGGATCCTGTGGTGGGGTGAGTGCGGGGGAAAAACCGTAAGACGCTAACCCAATTGTGAGTAAAAACAACGTCAACGGACCTTCACATGGTGAAAGAGCACAACCAAAAGCAAAGAGCGCTTGCAGGACAAAGCGCAAGTAAGTGCCTGTCGATTTCAATTCAAACAACAACATCCAAGTTAATCGCAACAGTTGGCGTTGGCACCAATGTTCAGCTCGACCTCGCCTTAGCCTGCCGTGGCGTAATGTGAGTTGGTCGCGACAATAGAGTGGATTAACACTTATTCCACAAACGCAATATTTATCAGAATGCCCTGTTTCAACTAGTGGGCTTGCAGAGAACACATTCTTGAAAAAAAATGTTTGCATCGAGATATGTCTACACCCTCCCACCTCCTGCAGATCCTTGCCTTTTTTAGGAATAAGTGTTATGATAGCATCATTAAGAGTCTGTGGCAGGGAACCCTTTTCAAAAGCCTCTTTATATAGTTCTGAGGGGATTCAGTCAGGGCCCGGAGTTCTGGCACTTTTCAGGGATTTAAATACCGCCTTTAGTTCCTGGAGAGTGATATCACTATTTAAGAAGGAGCGACCGTCTTGTGAAAGAGCGGAAAGAGCGACACTGCCTAAAAAAATCTTCCATAACACAAGGACCTGCAATTGATCTGGAGGAATAGAGACATTCATAGTATTCTTTAAAGCGTTCATTAATATCCTTCACCAGTGTCAGAGAAGTTCCATGTCGAGATTTGACTTTGTGGATCGTGCGGTCCCCTTCCAACTTACGCAGTTGCCTAGCCAGCAATTTTTTAGGTTTCTCTCCAAATTTGCCTCTG
The DNA here is from genome assembly GCF_054856515.1 of Filicampus tigris. Lineage (NCBI taxonomy): Eukaryota > Metazoa > Chordata > Actinopteri > Syngnathiformes > Syngnathidae > Filicampus > Filicampus tigris. The sequence goes on along the minus strand of NC_141225.1, from coordinate 1,464,732 downwards.
TTTAAAAAGAAAAAACATTTAGAAATCCTTGCAGAAGGACTTCCACTCTGGACATTCCGTGATGGCTGTGCTGTGAGGGAGTTCCCAACTGAACCAAAGCAATTTATATAATACCCCTCTGATTATGAGACATTTAACCCTTAGATGCATAAGTGGGACAAAAATGACCCAGTGAGGTTGTTTTCTTCAAATATCTTCATAATGAAAAACTGTTAGGATTTCATGTGACAGGTATTCCTCGAAAAACATGTTTTTGATATAATGCCATTCACATTTTTAACTTACTTTTATGCCTTTTAAGAAATGACAGTTTTTGTATTACTACCCCAAGCTTCCATAAGTGGGTCAAAAATGACCCGCATGCATTTTCGATGGAATCCAATGGGAACCATTGATTTTTATCAACTTTGGCTGTCAGAAATAAATGAACTGTGAACCACATAGACTATATCAAAAGTTTCACCCTTCAGGTGGTGGTTTCACACAGCAAGAGCTGACATGTGAAAGTATTATCTTCATATAATATAGTGTGTTTCTTTCATGACTGTTGTTATTATTATTTATCAAAATTACCCTACTATATTATAACTAGAGAATGCAATTTCTGCAGAAATTGCGGGTGAAGGCGAAGGAAGCTGAAAAGAAACTGCGAAATGCGTTGGAATGGTATAAATGTGAAAAGCTTAATGTTCCAATGAAAATGAATGGTGAATCATTGAATTTTTGTGGCTTTTTTAAGGGTGAATGAGTTGAATGTGTGGGAAGGAGGAATTTTGGGGGTGTTGAAAAGCTGAATGTGAGCTGAATGAGTTGAATGACTTGAATTTGTGGAAATTGGTATGGTGTAAATGTGAAAAGTTAAATGTGCCAATGGAAGTGAGTGGTGAATAGTTGAATTTTTGTGGGGTTTTTAATGGTGAATGAGTCGAATGTGTGGGGAGTAGGAATTTTGGGGGTGTGGAAAATGTGAATGTGAGTTGAATGAGTTGAATGACTTGAATTTGTGGAAATTGGAATGCTGTAAATGTGAAAAGTTGAATGTGCCAATGGAAATGAATGGTGAATAGTTGAATTTTTGTGTTTTTTTTAAGGGTGAATGAGTTGAATGTGTGGGAAGTAGGAATTTGGGGTGTGTTGAAAAGCTTGACCAATATGAGTTGAATGAGATGAATGTTGTGAATTTCAAATTGGAATGATGTAAATGTGAATTGTTGAATATGGCAATGGGAATGAATGGTGGAATTTTGTGTTTTTTTTACGGGTGAATAAGTTGAATTTTTGGGAATTAGGAATTGTGGGTGTGTTGAAAAGCTTTTCCAATATCAGTTGAATGAGTTGAATCTTGTGAATTTGGAATTGGAATGGTGGAAATGGTAAATGTTGAAAGTGCCATTGTAAATGAATGTTTTTTGGGGGGGTGAAAAATGGGAAATATTTGGGAAACGGTAAATTTGAGGAACGTAAAAAAATATTTACCCCGGAAGGCATGAATTTTCTGAATGTCTTGAAACTTGAATGAAGTGAATTGGGTGAAAAATGTGGAAGGAGTCGCACGCCAAAAAAGTGAAGTGTAATAATAATAATAAAATGTAGGAATAACATATGTGTGAAGGCCTTCGCCTTCACACAACTAGAGAATGCAATTTCTGGAAAAATTGCGTGTGAAGGCGAAGGAAGCTGAATGGAAACCATGGAATGCGTTGGAATGAAGTTGAAAGAAGTAGAATTAAGTTGAATAAAGTTGAATGACCTTGACAAAAATCAGAAGGGAAACAAGAAAAGAGGAAGTAAGGAAACAATGAAAGAAGGAAGTCAGGTGAAAAAAAGAAGGAAAACAAAGTGATGGAATCAAAGGAAGGGAGGAAGCAGGGACCCAAGATTGTAAGGAATACAAGCAAGAAAGAAAACAAAGTAAGAATATAAAATAGCAGAAAGGAAAGGATGAGGCGAAGAAATGAGAAAGGAAGGACACTAGGAAGCAAGGAAAGAAGGAAACAAGGAATCTTGGGAAGGAAGGAACCTGGGGATGAAAAATCGAGGTGTCCCAATACTTTTGAACAACATGGCCGCTTCGTTAGGGACACCTGGGGATGAAAAATCGGGGTGTCCCAATACTTTTGAACAACATGGCCGCTTCGTTAGGGACACCTGAGGATGAAAAATCGGGGTTTCCCAATACTTTTGAACAACATGGCCGCTTTGTTAGGGATACCTGGGGATGAAAAATTGGGGTGTCCCAATACTTTTGAACAACATGTCCGCTTCGTTAGGGACACCTCGGGATGAAAAATCGGGGTGTCCCAATACTTTTGAACCACATGGCCGCTTCGTTAGGGACACCTGCAGATGAAAAATCGGGGTTTCCCAATACTTTTGAACAACATGGCCGCTTCGTTAGGGACACCTAGGAATGAAAAATCGGGGTGCCCCAATACTTTTGAACAACATGGCCGCTTCGATAGGGACACCTGGGGATGAAAAATCTGGGTTTCCCAATACTTTTGAACAACATGGCCGCTTTGTTAGGGATACCTGGGGATGAAAAATCGGGGTGTCCCAATACTTTTGAACAACATGGCCGCTTCATTAGGGACACCTGAGGATGACAATCCTGAGTGTCCCAAGACTTTTGAACAACATGGCCGCTTCATTAGGGACACCTGAGGATGAAAATTTTGAGTGTCCCAATTCTTTTGAACAACATGCCAAAGACGGCCGCCGCACTGGGGAGACCTCGGGGTGAGTATCCCCAGTCTAGCTAATGTCCCTGCCCAAGATGGCCGCCGCACTGGGGAGACCTCGGGTGAGTATCCCCAGGCTAGCTAATTACCCTGCCCAAGATGGGTGCCGCACGGGTGGACCTCGGGGTGAGTATCCTCAGTCCAGCTAATGTCCCTGCCCAAGATGGGCGCCGCATTGGGGAGACCTTGGGGTGAGTATCCTCAGTCTAGCTAATGTCCCTGCCCAAGATGGCCGCCGCACTGGGGAGACCAAGGGGCAATAACACTGGTCCACTGGAAATGAATGTTGAAATTGTGTGGGTATTTTAAGTGTGAATGAGTTGAATGTGTGGAAAGTAGGAATTTTGGGGATGTTGAAAAGCTCAATGTGAGATGAATGAGTTGAATGACTTGAATTTATGGAAATTGGAATGGTGTAAATGCGAAAAGGTAAATCTGCCAATGGAAATGAATGGTGAATAGTTGAATTTTTGTGGGTTTTTTATGTGTGAATGAGTTGAATCTGTGGGAAGTAGGAATTTTGGGATGTTGAAAAGCTGAATGTAAGTTGAATGAGTTGAATGACTTGAATTTGTGGAAATTGGGAAGGTGTAAATGTGAAAAATTGAACTTTCCAATGGAAATGATTGGTGAATAGTTAAATTTTTGTGGGTTTTTTAAGTGTGAATGAGTTTAATGTGTGGGAAATAGGAATTTGGGGTGTGTTGAAAAGCTTGACCAATATGAGTCGAATGAGATGAATGTTGTGAATTTCAAATTGGAATGATGTAAATGTGAATTGTTGAAAATGGCAATGGGAATGAACGGTGGAATTTTGTGGGGGTTTTATGGGTGAATAAGTTGAATTTTGGGGAAGTAGGAATTGTGGGTGTGTTGAAAAGCTTTTCCAATGTGAGTTGAATGAATTGAATCTTTTGAATTTGAAATAGGAATAGTGGAAATGGGGGAATGTTGAAAGTGCTATTGGAAATGAATGTTTTTTTGGGGGGTGAAAAATGGGACATATTGGGGAAACGGTAAATTTGGGGAACGTAAAAAAATACTACCCCGGAAGGCATGAATTTTCTGAATGTTTGGAAATTTGAATTAAGTGAATCAGGTGAAAAATGTGGAAGGAGTCGCATATCAAAAAAGTGGAGTGGAATAATAATAATAAACTGTAGGAATAACATATGTGTGAAGGCCTTCGCCTTCACACAACTAGAGAATGCAATTTCTGGAAAAATTGCGTGTGAAGGCGAAGGAAGCTGAATGGAAACCGTGGAATGCGGTGGAATGAAGTAGAATGAAGTTGAATGAAGTTGAATGACCTTGACAAAATCAGAAGGCAGGTGAAAAAAAGAAGGAAAATAAAGTGATCGAATCAAAGGACTTTTGAACAACATGGCCGCTTCATAAGGGACACCTGGGGATGAAAAATCAGGCTGTCCCAATACTTTTGAACAACATGCCCAAGATGGCCGCCGCACTGGGGAGACCTCGGGGTGAGTATCCCCAGTCCAGCTAATGTCCCTGACCAAGATGGCCGCCTTACTGTGGAGACCTCGGGGTGAGTATCCCCAGTCTCGCTAATTACTCTGCCTAAGATGGGCGCCGCACTGGGGAGACCTCGGGGTGAGTATCCCCAGTCTAGTTAATGTCCCTGCCCAAGATGGCCGCCGCAATGGGGAGACCTCGGGGTGAGTATCCCCAGTCTCGCTAATGTCCCTGCCCAAGATGGCCGTCGCACTGGGGAGACCTCGGGGTGAGTTTCCCCAGTCTAGCTATTGTCCCTGACCAAGATGGCCGCCGCACTGTGGAGACCTCGGGGTGAGTATCCCCATTCTAGCTAATGTCCCTGCCCAAGATGGCCGCCGCACTGGGGAGACCTCGAAGTGAGTTTCCCCAGTCTAGCTAATGTCCCTGCCTAAGATGGTCACCGCACTGGGGAGACCTCGAGGTGAGTTTCCCCAGTCTAGCTAATGTCCCTGCCCAAGATGGCCACCGCACTGGGGAGACCTCGGGGTGAGTATCCCAAGTCTAGCTAATGTCCCTGTCCAAGATGGCCGCCGCACTTGGGAGACCTCGGCATGAGTATCCCCAGTCTTACTAATTACCCTGCCCAAGATGGCCGCCGCACTGGGGAGACCTCGAGGTGAGTATCCCCAGTCTAGCTAATGTCCCTGCCCAAGATGGCCGCCGCACTGGGAAGACCAAGGGGCAATAACACTGGTCCACTAGAAATAAATGGTGTATTTTTGTGGGTTCTTTAAGTGGGAATGAGTTGAATGTGTGGAAAGTAGGAATTTTGGGGGTGTTGAAAAGCTGAATGTGAGATGAATGAGTTGAATGACTTGAATTTGTGGAAATTGGAATGCTGTAAATGTGAAAAGTTGAATGTGCCAATGGAAATGAATGGTGAATAGTTGAATTTTTGTGTTTTTTTTAAGTGTGAATGAGTTGAATGTGTGGAAAGTAGGAATTTTGGGGTATGTTGAAAAGCTTGACCAATATGAGTCGAATGAGATGAATATTGTGAATTTCAAATTGGAATGATGTAAATGTGAATTGTTGAAAATGGCAATGGGAATGAATGGTGGAATTTTGTGGGATTTTTATGGGTGAATAAGTTGAATTTTTGGGAAGTAGGAATTGTGGATGTGTTCAATAGCTTTTCCAATGTGAGTTGAATGAGTTGAATCTTGTGAATTTGAAATTGGAATAAAATGTAGGAATAACATATGTGTAAAGGCCTTCGCCTTCACACAATAATAAAGCCTTCACACAATAATAAAGAATAGGGAATAACATATGTGTGAAGGCCTTCGCCTTCACACAATAAATTTAAGGTGTAGGAATAACATTGGCCTTCTCCTTCACACAACTAGATAACACTAACTAGCTAACTAAGATCTCTAACATTAGTATATGCATTGTGTTAACTTTAGTGTGGAAATACAACTGAACAGAATCAATCTGATTCAGAAAATTTCTTTATGTGTCCTCTGAAGAATAAAGTGTCCAAATCATGTCCAACAGAATGAGTCGGAAGGGCTCTTACTGGAGCGAGTTACCTCCCACCCAGTGCAGAACAACGAGCCACAACACCCTCAGAAGTCAGTCAGGGCCTGCACAAGGGCTTAGCACCACTGTCTCACCAAAAGATGCACAGCAGTTTTTTATCACTGATGATATAATACAAGAGGTGATGAAGTGCACAAACTTGGAAGGATGTAGAGTAGCAACAGCTAGAGGAAAAGAATGGAAAAATGACCTTGGAAAAAATGGAAAAAAGATGAATTCATGACCTTCATTGGATTGACCCTGCTTGCAGGAAGTGAGAAGAAATAGGATGTATCAGTCCGTGAGCTATTTGGGAGTTCTCTGCATATTCCCATGTACAAGGCCTCTATGGCTCTTGGAAGATTTGCAGACATTCACCATACCTTGCGCTTGGATGGTCAGAGGACCAGAGCCTTCTGAAAGGGAACAGACTATATGGCAGCCTTCCGCAATTTATGGGACCTATTCCTGGTCAACAAAAAGTGACTCATCCCAAGCGATTGTGTCACCAGCTTGTGCCATTCAGGGTTAGGTGCAAGTTTCGACAGTACATGCCAGGCAGGCCTGCCAAGTACGGCCTAAAGATCCTCTGGGTTTGTGATGCGCGCATCCCCTATGCAATAGATGGCATAGTTTACACTGGGAGAGAACCAGGGGAAGAAGTTCAGAAGAATCTGGGGGAAAACATCAATTGTGTAGTAGATTTCGAAACGCAGGTCGCAACATCAAAAATGTTTAAAAGGGAAAAAATGAAAATATTTCAAACATGAAATCATTCTTGTGTGGTCCTAAATATAATACTAAATACTATCCAAGTGATTATTCTGAACCAAAATGACAAAAATGGCATAAAAACACATTGATTCTAATATGGGTCATTTTTGACCCACTTATGGAAGAGTGTAGGGTCCAGTCACTCGTGCATCTAAGGGTTAATTTAATGCATTGAAGATAACGTCGAGGAGGGAGAGAAATACACAAGCAAACCCGACCTGGAGGCAGTTTTGAGCTAAGTAAGCCGGCATCGAGTAGCGCTGACATTAGCTGCTAACACAACTCTACAGCGAGAGGTTAATCGGCTGACACAATCCATGGCTGAATACGGAGTAATCTTGCAAGAGCTTAGAGACTTTCCTCAAGAAAACAATGACAAACTTGAAAGCATCAAAGAAGAAATGGCGAAAGTTGAGTAACAGACAGGAAAAAGCCGACAGGAGGATTGAGAAGACGGAGGAGAGAATGCCCAAATGTGGAAAAGGCCGTGGCGGTGACAGAAGATAGTGGACAAGCTAACTGACTTGGAGAGCTGTTCTAGGAGAGACAACATTAGAATTTACGGCGTACCCAAAGAGTCTGAATGAGAATCCCCCACAAAGAGTGTTTATGTCGAGGTACTCCTAAGCGAGGGGTTACAACTAAGCCAAACGGATGACATTGCTATCGAATGGGCACATCGATCGCTGGGCCCCCCACCATCCTTGTGAGGTTTTTGAACTTCAAAACCAAAGAAAAGATTCTCCGGAAAGTTTGGCAACAGAAAGGCTTCACTTGGAATTATAAGTGCATATCTCTTGACAATGATTATCCTCCTCTTATCCTGAAAAAGAGGCGAGAATATGCAAGACTTTGAAACACAACCAGATTCAATTCCTAACCCACTTCCCCGCGAGGCTGAAGGTGAAATATGATGACGGCTCAAAAACCTACGACAATGCTATGAAGGTGAGTGAAGACATGTCCAGAGGAGGCTTACCTGTCACAGTCATCAAACCACCATCATGGAGCAGCTGAAACGACTATCTTGGAGCAGAGTGTCCAGAGGAGCCAGCACTACAGTTAACCCTAACAAAGAGATGCTGAGAGGCTTCAGGAGACCGGCTGCTGGGTACCCTGGAGAATGAGGTTTTCTTTGTGAAGTCTTGAAATAAGAACCAATGCTGTCTATTCTAATAGAAGTGAAAGTTTAAAGAGTTAGTGTCCGTTTTTGGTGTAAAATAAGATGAGATTTATTGTTCTGTTTGGTATGGTCGCTTGTGTCATGGTCCTTAGCTAATGTAACGAGTGAATGAAGGCAGCATGATTGCTGAGGAGTGGGCGTGTCAAGTGTGTGTGTGTGTGTGGGGGGATGCGTGTGTGTGTGTGTGTGTGTGAGTGAGAGAGCGCAACATTCCTCCCCAGGTGTCCCTCACCACGGCGTGATGGGCACGGGGCCAGCCTGATTGGCCAACGGAAAGAGAGCGGGGGCCATAAAGACGGTGCCATCCGAGGTTGGAGTAGAGAGGAGCGACCCGCAGTGGTACGCACGCACCCTGATCGAAACACCGCAACTAACGAGACGAGGAGACGCTGAAGGGAGTACCACAAGATAGTCACGGGATCGTCCCAGCAGCCGACGATTGTGTACAACGCTCGCAAAACACCGTACGAGGACCGTTCCCCACCTCACGCATTGGAGCCGGAAGAGCTAGGCCAGCGCCGTGACTGAGACAAAGCTTAAGGGATGCCACCGATCCGCCGAAGCGAGCGACATCGGCCGGACTGGCGTTACGAGACTCTTCCTGCACGTCCCGCCAATCGTGCACCATCTGCCTGGCCAGTAACAGAGGGTGCTAGTGCGCATAGTTTTAATATTATTTTAAGGGGTGGGTTTGTATACGTTTTAAACCTTAGCAATGGGGCTGTCGCAAGTGGGACTGTCGAAGGGAGCCTGCAGCCAACGGGGGTGGATTACTAGGCTGTTCTCCAGCAGTGGGGCCGACCCAAGGGCGCGCGTGTTATTTATTTATTTTTCCCGTGCCTGTTTACATTGTGTGTTCCCGTATGCCAGAGTGCAGTTTTAGTGTGTTGTGACCGTAGCCCGACTTAATAGTGTGGTTTTATAATATATAATATAATATATATAAAGTGAGTGCAGTGTTTTATCATGTGTGTGTAAATTTTAGTGTGCCCGAACCCTGCGCGACCGTTGGGCCTGGCCAACCACGGCCGTACTGACTTCTTCCCCACTCTTCTTGTTTTGTTTTGTTTATTATTGCTATTTTATCGTATTTTATTGCTCAGGTCCTCTTATTTTAGTTTCTTTTACGAACCCACTTACGGTTCAAATAAACATTGTCCAATCAAATCACCATCCCATGCCCATCGTGCTGCGTTTCAAGGGTGCCCCCTCACTGCGTTGATGAGGATGTCGCCTTTAGAGGCATATGAGGGTCTTTTTCATGGATCCCCTACCTTGGAAGTTATCACATAATTTCTTTTTTTCATGTTTTCAGTTGACAAGTTCATATTTTGTTCTGAGTTTGCTGTCTATGCTGTCTAAACTGAAAAAAAATTAGCAGAAATTGCTTTTATACAAGAAAAACATGCACCTTACAGATGAGGAGCACTAAAAGCCGAATAAATCAGGTTTTAAAGTATCAAGTATTTTACGCTTCATATATGTCACGTTCATACCACGTAGGACATTAATAACACACAATGAGGAGAGAAGACACACGATATTGTCTTTTTTACTTGTGAGGAGAGCGAAGGAGACTGCACAATTACAATTTGTCACAGCGCTCTGAAACAGCCCCTCCGCCTCCTCTCTTAATTTTCTTGGGTGGTCCCTAATTGTATACATAGAAATTGCTACTCTAAAGGGTGGGGGGAACATGTAGCATCGCGACAAACAGTTCGAAGACGGTGTGTGTGTCAGGTTCCAGTGACGACTGGAAGAGGTGAATCCCACAAACGTAGACAGAGAGAAATAAAAAATGAATTTAGCAAAAATGTATTTACACTCAAGACTAACTACCGACAAAGTGCAACAGAAGTCTCTGGCGAAAAACTGCCAGGATAAAACGAACAACAAAAGACGCTTGCTAAACTGCAAGGGAAACAAGGAAACGCAAAATCATTTGTCAAACAAGGAAATAAGAAGCAAGGAAAAAGCCAATTAGCAATAAACCAAAAAACGACAGTATAATAGAACCAATGAAGCTATACACAGCAAAAACACGCAAACAGAAATAACTAAGTACTTAAGATAGATTGTCTAGAAAATACAATCTCTTTGGAGCAATGAGTGCAGGCAAGAATGAATAATCTGACGAAGAGCCGTCGTGGTGGCAGTCCTTTTAAAGTCTGTGATTGTTAAGGAATCTACAGGCTTGGCCAGTGAGATGGATCTTTAAGGTAGGTGGTAGGAGCAGCCGCACGGTCACAGGGTTCAAGACCTCCTCCACCTCGAACAGCCCAACGAACCGAGTTCCCATCTTATGGGAAGTTCCCACCAGGTGTATATGCCTGGTGAATAGCCAGACCTTCTGGCCAGGAAGGTAGACCGGTGCGGCGTGATCCGGCAGTTGCGGGAAGCTGTGTGCAACAAGGCCGCTCGGATCTCCTTCCATATCCGGCACGTTATAGATGAAGCTGGACCGAAGGGAGTTCCACCTGGCTTTCTTGGGAGGGAAACAAGGGAGGCTGATAACCGTAAGCGGGCATGAACGGTGACCAACCTGTGGCAGACAAGACGAGGGTGTTGTGCCCATACTCCACCCATGGGAGCTGGACAGCCCAAGAAGACGGACGAGAAAGGCACACACATCGAAGACTGCATCTTGATTTAACCGTTGAGTCTGACCGTCTCAGGATGGTATCCAGAAGTTAAGCTGGCCGTGACTCCTAGCGCCTTGCAAAACTTCTTCCATACTTTAGAAACGAACTGGGGTCCCCGGTTGGAGACGAGGTCATGCCATGGAGTCTGAAGACGTGCCGGATCGGTAGTTGTGCAGTCTCTGGAGCTGATAGAAGATTGGATAGTGCTACAAAATGAGACATTTTTGAGAATCGGTCAATGATGATGAGTATGACTGTGTTACCTCTGGACAAAGGGAGCCCTGTGATTAAATCCAATGAAATATGGGACCATGGACGAGACGTAACCTGTAACGGGCGAAGCAAATCAGACGGAGGTTGATGAGAGGGTTTGCTGCAGGCACAAACCGAACAGGCCCCCACAAAGTCTGTGACGTCTTTTCGGAGTTCTAGCCACCAAAATATTTGGGCGAGCTGGATATATATTCCCGTAGGGCTTCTTGTTCAGGTTGAGAAACTTGGTACAATCTCGAATTTGTGAGTTGGGCATTGGGCACAAGGTCTATGGCACAGTCATATGGTTGATGTGGTGGCAGAGATTGGGCGCGTTCTTTGCTAAATACCTTACATAAATCGTGGTACTCTTTTGGGACCTTGTCTAAACAGGTCATTTCAGATGGAGGGTTATCAAACTGAGGGTTCCACCCTCCCGCGGCCTTTAGGGCAACGCGCATGACAAAATTTACTCCAATTTTCCAGCGCCGGCCTATTCCATTCTATGTCGGGGTTGTGAAATTACAACCATGGCAGGCCCAAAACGACGGGGGCCGCCCGCGAAGGCATGACCAGGAATTTCCTTTATTCCCGCTGGTTACCAGAGAGTTTAAGGTCCACTGGACTGGTGATATGCGTTACAGTGGCCAGAAGATTCCCATTGAGATCACTGACCCTTCGCGCTTCGTTTAGCTTCTCTAATGGACACCGCAACGCTTCCACAATACACGGGTCAACAAAACAGTCGCCCGCACTGTAATCAATGAGCGCCATGACTCTAACAGTCCGACCATATCCCGCCACCTCCCCCAAAAGTACGAGCCTTCCCTGATTATTAGCACTATTCAGAGTCTCACTTGGTTCCTTCTAAGTAGGAACGTACTCACAATGTTTGTCAGCTCCGGTGTGGACATGCTGCTTCCGAGCTGGATGGAGATCGGGTGCAGCTCCTCGGTTTGGCAGGACAGTTTGACACTTTGTGACCTAATTGGACACATTAGAGGCACGCCCCAGTCTGGAACAGCCGTTGTCTCTCCTCCGGGAGCAATTGTCCCCCCTCCGAGTTGCATGGGTTCATCTCCTGGTGTGGCCATGCTTGGGGAGGACTGGCTGTCAGGAGTGGAGGACACAGAGTTGGAGTGGTCTTGGAGCCCCCTGCTGGCCCGGAGTGTCTTTGCAGTCATCCGGGTGTGTTCCTCTTCTTGCTCGCGGCGTCTCTCCCTCATACGATTATCTAATCATATGGCCGGGGTGATGAGTTCTTCCAGTTTGGCGGCAGTTTTGGAACTCATCTTTCACAGAGGAGCGGAGCCCGCGACGAAATATGCTACGCAAGGCACAATCATCAATCCACTTTCTGCCGCAAGAATGCGGAAGGCAATGGAATAGTTGGCTATCGACTGGCTACCCTGCACATAATCTAACAATTGTCCCCCTGCCTCTCTACCCTGGACGTGGTGGAAAACGCGGCGGGATTCATCAAAAAAACTCTGCATAGGAAGACCGGAGCTCCGGTCGAGCGTTGCCCACCGTTATTGCCCAAGATGCAGCCTGGCCAGTCAAGAGACTCATCATAAATGCGACTTCTGTACTATCACGGGAGTAGGTGGAGGGTTGATGATTGAAGATTAACGTGCACTGGTGAATAAACTGAACACACTTCCCAGGTTCCCCAACATAACACGACGGATGAGATAGGTTCGGCTCAGAGTCTAGGGGAGGGTACACCCCTACCGCCGTTGTAGGTGGCTCAACCAGTGGTGCCCCACAAGGAGCCATTTGCTCCATCTGGGAGCCCAGCTCCTCAACCTGTTAGAGTAGCATGGATACTGCGCTGCGAAGCTCAGCTAGTGAGGTCTCCTGCTGGCCCATCAGTTGCCCTTGACTGGCCAAAGCTTTCTTAACTTTCTCTACGGGATCCATGGTTGGATTATTCTGTCAGGTTCCAGTGATGACTGAAAGAGGTGGATCCCACAAACGTAGAATGAGAACTAAAAAACGAATTTAACAAAAATGTATTTACACTCAAGAGTAACTACCAACAAAGTGCTACAGAAGTCTCTGGCGAAAAACTGCCAGGATTAAATTTACAACAAAAGACGTTTGCTAAAAATCACTTGTCAAACGAGGAACAAGGAAAAAGCCCCTTAGCAATAAAAATGTTCAAGTGCATACATGTTCAAATCCTCAATAAACACATGATACCAAACGTCTCTTTTACAACTCCCGATTCGTGACTACAAGTAATTGTAAACGGAGTAAAAATTTAAACAAATGAATAAATAAATAAGGAGGAGGGCGGTACTTGAACCCATGACGCGGTGAACAATAAATCAACACATGCCTCCTGTGCCACTGCCTAACCACTGTGCCACCAGCTGGCACACTTTCAGAGGCGCACAACTGATACTTGTAGATCGGAATAAGTACCCCGGTGAGGTGGCACGAGTTAATCTGTGTTAAATGTATACGCCCATGTCAACTGGCTACTTGGAAGCAACTTGACATGGTCGCGATCGTGGTGCTTTTCACCTAAATTAAAATTCGTACCTGACACTCCCGCGGACACGGATGCGCCGAAATCACTGATGAGTGATGAATACATGCATGGATGTAAAAATAAGTGATGTCAAAGAGAAGCATCAACATGTTTGAAGCGATGTTGTAATCGGCTCCATGAAAAGGAAGAAACGCATAACTGCTGTCTGTCGTCTGATCGTACTGTTTTCCAAATTATTTATAAATAAGCACACGGAACAGTACATGTGGACTAGTCTTGGATAACAGCAACATTCCTATTTTCATCATTCGACCATTTTGCAGCGATCGGAACTGAGTGTTCCATATATGTCTCATTTTGGGGCAATTTCGGCCCAAGTGAAGTCAATAAACAGGCGATACACAGCAGCGCGTTCCCCACTCTGGATTGACTGCAAGAAATTGGGGAAATAAAAGTTAGAAATGAACAAATGCCTGTGAACGCGACTATGTCAAGTTGCTTCCCAGAAGCTAGTTGACGCGCAAATGCCATCAGCACTCCCATGAGCCATTGTTTTTAATCTATATGGACCGGTTGTACGGCGTACATTGTAGTCATTCGTATAGGCTAGTAACATGAGCAGCCGTAATGCACCCTTCTGTACCGTTTTGACATGACGGGTTCGAGTACCACCGTTGTCCAGATCTTTTTATTTGTTTATTTCCAACTTTTATTTGCCCACTTTCTTGCAGTCGATCCAGAGTGGGGAATATATACATATATAGAACACTCATTTCCGATCGCTGCAAAATGGTCGACTAATGAAAATAGGAATGTTGCTGTTACCCAAGACTAGTCCACATGTACTGTTCCGTGTGCTTATTTATGAATGAGTTGCAAAACAGTGCGATCAGACGACAGACAGCAGTTATGCGTATCCTCCTTTTCATGGACCAGATTACAACATTGCCTCAAACATGTTGATGCTTCTTTTTGACCACTTATTTTTACATCCATGCACGTATTCGTCACTCATCACTGATTTCGGCGCATCCGTGTCAGGTACGAACTTTAATTTAGGTGAAAAGCAACACGATCGCGACCATGTCCAGTTGACATGGTCGTATACATTTAACACCAGATTAATTTCTGCCCTCGCTGGGGTACTTATTCCGGTCTACAAGTATTAATTGTGTGCCTCCAAAAGTGTGCCAGCTCGTGGCGCAGTGGCACAAGAGGCATGTGTTGATTTATTCTTCACCGTGGCATGGGTTCTAGTACCGCCCTCCACTTTTTGTTGTATTTATTTATTTTCATTTTTACTACGTTTACAATTACTTGTAGCCACAAATCGGGAGTTGTAAACGAGATGTTTGGTATCCCGTGTTTATTGAGGATTTGAACAGGTATGCACTTGAACAATTTCCATGTAGCTTGAGATGAATCTGCAGAGAGGAAACACAAAATGACTTTTTGACATTGCCCTAACGGCCATATCTGGAATCGGGAGCCAGTTAATCTGGAAGCCAGTTGAACCGTAGCACGGGAACCAAGATGCTTCTAATCTTTCTTCCTTGAGTGCCACCTTTCTCGCCAAACACCCTGATCAAGTCTTGTGAATTTTACAGGCATTTGAACAACAAATTGTTGTTTGATTATTAATTTACCAACGTACCAATAAGTGTACAGTACTTCCACTGGTCTATATCACGCGCCGTGTTTAACAGTTGTGAGCGGTTTAGCTAAAAGGCAACAGCAAACGAAAGCTAAAACTAATGGTCATACATCTAAAATAATTAAGAAATCAAAAATAAACATCACAGAGAATAAAAAGTGAAAATGAACTTACTGACTGATATGTTTCTCTCCCGTAGATGGTTTAAATTTGATGGATGCACGCAGCTTCAATTTGTGTGAGTCAAATATTAGGCTCACAACTCTCTAACTTTCTGTAATGGAACTTTACACAGAAGCACGCAATCTTAGCTGATGAAGAGGGTATGTCGCACGTTACTGCCACCTCCTGCTCTGGAGCGGGATTGCATATGGGATTCCATCCATTATCGATACCGCTTATCCTCACAAGGGTCGCGGGGCGTGCTGGAGCCTATCCCAGCTGTCTTCGGGCAGTAGGCGGGGGACACCCTGAATTGGTTGCCAGCCAATAGCAGGGCACACAGAGGCAAACATCCGCACTCACACTCACACCTAGTGTCCAATCAACCTACCATGCAGCCGGAGTACCCTCGGAAAACCCACGCAGGCACGGGGAGAACATGCAAACTCCACACAGGGAGGCCGGAGCCGGGATTGAACCCACGACCTCTGAACTGTGAGGCGGACATGCTAACCAGCTGACCACCTTTATGGGATTCCTATTTAAACCGATTGGGTTGTGTTGACATAAAGCAATCATGCCATTTTAAGAATTTTGCCTGTCAGGTAAAAACTACATTATTGAAGCATGAAACATCATGTTTAAGCACTAAACATGAATAAATAAAGCAGAAGCTACATGTCACAATTTTGTTTATAAAACAGACACCCATGTTGCTTTTTTTGAGTGTAGGACACGCCCCCCAATTCCACCACCGGTGGAAACAGAGCTAAAACATGACAGTGTGTGTGTGAAAGTTCATTGTTATTGTTATATTCTGTCCCAATGACTCAGCGTCAACCACGGGATGCTCTTCAAAAAGAGCATCGTTCCTATTTTGCAGCTGCGCCCTTCTCACATTCCAATTCTTCACCAACAACTTCGATTTACATGACTCGCTGATTTAATAACAATGAAAAGTCAAGGGATCTTAATATGTGGTGGTGATTTTAACAGAGTATTAGATGATATACTTGACTTTTCGAACGGCAAAGGTGGCTTTGAAAAGGTCAGAACAAAGATCCTACACTTTATGGAAGAGAATGTAGACGTGTGGAGAGATCGTAATCCGACAAAAAGGGAATATACCCATTAGTCTCATCTACATAATGTCTACACCTGATTGAAATATATCTTCGTTTAAAAATGACTTAGATTTGATGAAAGGTTGTGATATTGGACCTTGTACAATTTCTGACCATAATCCTTTCATTGTTAATGTCTGCCTTACAAGTAAGAGAAGATGTACTCTTTGGAAAATGAATAATAACATTTAGAATTACCCAGATTATAAAAGTAAATTAATGAATGCCATTAAAGAATTACTTAAAGTGGAGGTCAACCCAAACATATTGTTTTAAGAATAGCCTATGTTCTATACAAGGCCACAAGTGGAAGCCAGGCATTCTGAGATATTGCGTTTGTGGAATAAGAGTTAATCCACCCGTTTTTAGTCATCTCCGGGGGCGGCCATTTTGTCACTTCTGTCAACTGAAAATAAGTAGCCTTGTCAACTGCTCAAGGCTCAGGTAACTACCAATCACGGCTGACCTGTTTTCTGAAGCTGACCCTTGATTGGTCGTTACCTGAGCCTTGAGCAGTTGTGATGTCATTTTCAGTTGACAGAAGTGACAAAATGGCCACCCCCTGGCTAAGTGTGGGGCACACAAGCAGTTCTGAGGTAAAATTATAAGTATATCTGCACACCTGAAGAAAACTAATCAACACAAACTTGCATGTCTTGAAGAAAAATTGTTGAAACTTCAACAAGAGGAATTTGAAAAGTGAAGTAAAGTCTGAAATGCAAAAATTGAAGACGAAAATAGACGATATTAACATGGAGGTACGGAACAACTTATTTTTATAAAACAACAATATTATGAGGCAGGTGGGAGATCTTTGAAATTGCTTTCCTGTAAACTAAGGAAACAGCAAGCGAAGAGAACATTATATAAAATTATGAAACCCTTAAATGGAAGTCAACCCAAACATATTTTTTTCAAGAATATGTTCGATGGAAGCCCACGATTTGAAACAAGGCATTCTGATAAATATTGCGTTTGTGAAATAAGAGTTAATCCATTTTTAGCCATTTCTGGGGGCGGCCATTTTGTCACTTCTGTCGACTGAAAATAACATCACACCTCCTCAGGGCTCAGGTAACGACCAATCACGGATTAGCTGTTTTCTGAAGCTGATCTGTGATTGGTCGTTACCTGAGCCCTGAGCAGTTGTGATATCATCCCATCCATGTCATATTAATCAGAATGCCGTGTTTCAACTGCCTGCTGGGATCATATTCTTGAAAAAAATGTGTTTGGGTTGATTTCCTCTTAAAATAACAAAATGGAAATGGAACAAGAGAAAATAAAACAAGGTTTCCAAAACCATTACAGAAACCTGTACACTTAGACTTGCAGAGACAACCATGAATGCATAGACT
Organism: Filicampus tigris; assembly: GCF_054856515.1. Classification (NCBI taxonomy): domain Eukaryota; kingdom Metazoa; phylum Chordata; class Actinopteri; order Syngnathiformes; family Syngnathidae; genus Filicampus; species Filicampus tigris. The sequence continues at coordinate 1,447,300 of NC_141225.1, read as the reverse complement.
CTTTCTTGGCACAGTTAGATTTACCAATTTTGACAGATGAGCAGAATGATAAATGTATTGCTTCAATAACAAAAGAGGAAATTCATTGGGCCATTAAGAGGCTAAAAAGTGTGAAAATGGCAGGAGCAGACGGATTTGGTCCGGAATGGTACAAAGCAATGTTGACCCAATTGATTCCAACGTTACTTAAAACATTTAATTGGGAGCTCGACAAGAAGGGTGACTCTAAAATCTTGGAATGAAGCAACAATATCCATAATTCCGAAAGAAGCCAAGGACAGAGTAATATGTAGTAATTACCATCAGTGCTCTAAATATCGACTACAAACTTTTTACGCCAATTTTGTTGAATTGATTCTGCCGTTGCTGATACATAAAGACCAGACGGGGTTTATAAAGCACAGACAGACACAAGATAGTGTCAGGAGAGTTTTAATGCACAGATAACAGTAACAAAAAAAGAAAATATACATTAATTCCCAACAGCAATATAAATATTTTGGTGAAGTTAATAGTATGTTGTAACCTGTTACACTTGCCAAGTCCGTCCCATTTCAGTCTTTTTCTTTTAGGTCCACAGTTTTCTCACTTTTTCATCCTTCGGGAATTTATGTAGGCTTTGTTCTTCTTTCGATGTGGTACTACACCCAGCCACAATGCATCGTTTGGGCATATATGCTGTCTTAAACATTCAAAATTTGTTCCAAAACAACAGGCGATGTACAAAGCAAGGCAGACTCCACCCAATTTGTGGGCGGGGCAAAGTCGCCGGCCAGTCTGTCCAAAAATACTCTTTAATCACTTCAGAGTTTTTTTCAAGGGGGGAATTTTAGTATTAACAACATTTTTTAATGTAGACCTATCATATAAGTGCCAATGTTCATCCCACCCAAGTGCTACTTTAATTCCTGGTTACAAAGAGATTGTGATGAGAGATTGATGTCTATTTTTGGATGTATTTTGATTACCAAAATGGAGGTACTTTCTTGATTTATATACTCAGCTTTCTCTTTATTTATTTCGGATTATTGTATTTGATCATCCATCCATCCATTATCGATACCGCTTATCCTCACAAGGGTCGCGGGGCGTGCTGGAGCCTATCCCAGCTGTCTTTGGGCAGTAGGCGGGGGACACCCTGAATTGGTTGCCAGCCAATCGCAGGGCACACAGAGACAAACATCCGCACTCACAATCGCACCTAGGGGCAATTTAGAGAGTCCAATCAACTTACCATGCATGTTTTTGGAATGTGGGAGGAAACTGGAGTACCCGGAGAAAACCCACGCAGGCACGGGGAGAACATGCAAACTCCACACAGGGAGGCCGGAGCCGGGATCGAACCCCCGACCTCTGAACTGTGAGGCGGAGGTGCTAACCAGTCGCCCACCGTGCCGCCCTTGCCTATATTAATGAATCTAAATTTTGAAAAATATGTTTAACCCTACGTCCACTGATAGTGTAGTGGTACACACGCCTGAGTTGTGTGCGGGCAGCGTGGGATCGATTCCCGCTCAGTGACAGTGTCTATGTGTGCCCTGCGACTGGCTGGCGACCAGTTCGGGGTGTAGTCTGCCTTCGCCCATTGATGGCTGGGATAGGCTCCAGCAACTCCCCGCGACCCTGTATAGGATAAGCGGTTTGGAAGATGACATGACATGACATGTTTAACCCTTTCATGCATTAATTATGATTTAATGTTATTATTTATAACATTAAAGCAACTTTTAAATAGCTGTCCACTGTAGTGACCACTTTTCATGAAAGGGTTAAAGAAAAGACTTTTGGGAAGATTTTGACAATTGGGTGGCTGAGAAGAATCAGGAGTTCACTCAGCTGGAGTACAAAGAAATTAAATATGGGACAGTAAAACATAAGAAACAGGGCATGTACAACCTTTTGATAATAATGTCAAAACAGTTCATTCATATATAGGTGCAGATTTCTAAAGTGTCGCCCTTTGTTCTTGATTTATGTAAAAGAAATGGGAAATTTTGCAAAGATATTGGAGAGAATTAGAACAAAAATGCATTTGTAATAGACGATGGTAGGATGGGTTTATTTTTTGAGTAGACTTTTTTCTTTTTCTCTCTTATTTTTGTTATACTGTACTTCACAATCCAGTGTATGCTGTTTGTGTGTTGTTTGCTCATTTTGTGGTTCTGTTTTGTGAGGGAATTGAGTTTGGAATCAAAACAAACAAACAAACAAACAAATAAACAGACACATAAATAAATAAATAAATAAATAAATAAATAAATAAATAAATAAATAAATAAATAAATAAATACAATTAATAATAAAAAAAAAATTGAGGCACCAATGAGGCAGCGGTCGTGGTATAAGGGGAAGTGGTCGCGGCATAAGCGGAAGTGACATAAAGGCTGCCTCGACCCGTACCGCAAATTGCGCTTCCGCTAGAAAAAAAAAAAAAAAAAAAAATAGCGCTTGAGCTTTCTCCGCACGCTTGTAACCTTCGCTCTCAAACACTATGTGCACTTGTACTAGGTGTACGCTTCATTGGGACCGTTAGGTGGAGTGTGGGTATTTGGACGTGACCTCGGTGAATTTCCGAACGCACACCCAGAAGGGGAGGTGATGTGTCACCTGGTCACACTAACTTCCTGTTTACCACAGCTCTGTATCGTGGATTGCAACATTGCGACCCGCTATTGGCGTTTGGCGTTTGGCGTTTGGCGTTTGGCGTTTTCATCCACATCAGTACAGACAGATTTTAGATTCAGATTTAGATACACCTTGCAAATTGATTCGCATAGTATTACAGCCATAACCATGGTTGCTAATTAAACTTAGTGTTGACATCAAGGGAAGGCGAGCAGGCCGTTCCGGATCCTGGACGTTTCCTGACGAGCTGACCACAGTGCGGCCGGGCCGTGTAAGGTGCTGCCGCTCCACCTCTGGTCTGAAACGCAAACCAACACCTGGGAACTGCAAGAATACTTAACTAATTTACGTGATTATAGTCACTTTATTGTTGTTTTTTTATGCATACGTCTAATGGCACACTTAGGCATCTGGAGCTAACTAGCTAGCTAGCGGTTAACTGTTGGTGGTGCTACTGGTTGGCCGTGCGGGTCTGCTTTTGTTTTGATAGCGAAACACCTCGCCGGTGCCCTGAATTCCGAAAGACCCTCCGGCACTGGCCCCTTCAAGAGGGCAGTCAGGAAGAGACTGGCTGGAAAGGGATGGCCTGGTCGGTCTTCCTGTTCCAGTGGACAAGGAGCTGCGGTGTTTGAAGGCGATCGAGTCCGGTTCGAGCCCACCACCGCGGCTCGAGGCAGAATGATGGCCGCCTCCCCCTCCACGGCCGGCGGTTTCAAGGCTGCTGGGGTGTCGGTCAGAAAGGGTGAAGAAATAGCGGATTTGATAGACTTATTTTCCAAGACCCAGTACAGAGCAAAGGAAGTCACTCATCGGGTGAGTTTTTTGTTTTTGTTTGCTGTTGTAGTAACGTTGTACTGACACCTGCCAGCTTTTTGCAACTCACATCATCTAATTTTTGTGCAGCAGTGTTCACAGACAAGCTAATTGAAGTGACGGTGGGGCCGGGATGGCCATGTTTTCACTAACAAGTTCACTTTATATATGTTTTGATCAGGAAAATGAAAAGAGTTGCCATTTTCTATTTTATCCATTCATTTTGGAGAAATTACGAAATAAGTCAGTCCATGAATAACGCCCCTTGATAATGAGCACAATGGCCGTGCCCCCTACTGTTCTATCCTTGTTCGGCCGGATTCATGCGAGGAACCGATTCCAAACCCTCCATTGGAAATCATTGTAATTTCATTGCTTATAATGTCCAAAAACGGTGATCAATTGGCACCAAAATGTATGTGGACATCTCTACTAATGCCCACTTCAACATATCAAAAGGATTAACCGCTCCGTGACTGATTTATATGAGAATGAGGAAATGTGGAAGTCAGCAGAAGCTACATAGATTTAGGCTCGGAGGAGCGCACACTGCTTCTTTGCTTAAAAAACAAAACGTAAAAAACACGGCTTCTTTGCTTTAAAAATAAATAAATAAATAAACTGCCTCTTTGTTGATCACGGTTAGGACGGGCGAGGCATTAAACACCAGTCAGGATATTTACAGAGACTGAAGTGGGAATGAGTAGACGTGCACATTTATTTGGATGAGGAATGGACCCAGTTTTTCGACTTGCAAAGCGCCGTCCAATTTGGAAGGTAACAGCCGAAATGGTGCGTTCCAATACGGCCACACTCGGCTGTGCAGTCAGCCTCGCTGGAACTTTTCGTTCGCAGTTCGATGAGGGCTTATGTGACTCTCACGCCGCTTCACTCAGGCAGAAGGTGGCGACTGCAAGCAGGGAAGCAGGAACACTGCACGCGACAGCTTGCGAGGCGACATGAAAACACAGGCTCATCTTCACCTCCACATGCTGGGCGGACATTAAGGAGCTAATGTTGTTGTGCTAGCGCCTTTTGTTTTAACGACCTGAAGCTAGTGGTTGCTATTAGCCGTCCCATTATCCTACCTTTAGCCGGGGAGGGAAGAAGTGGACGTAAATCTCCAATCTGCCTGCTGCTGCTGCAAGCCGCCGTCTCTCTCCCTCCTAAGACTCGAGTTTAGCCTCGCTAAATATAACCAGGCGGGGTTTGTGTGCGTATTCATGCTCTTGTCCGCTTCAGCTTGTGAAAGTGGAGGAGCAATCTCCACGGTATTTTTGATTTTGTGGAGGTGATCATGATGAGATCACGTTTTATGTCAATAAATCCAAACTATTGTGCAGAACACTTTTATACTTTCACAGGTTGAAGTTGACAAGAGTAGTAATGTGCATTTGCATTTTGGTGGCGATCGGTCGCCGTTTTAGACAACAGAACTGACAAAGCGAGCAATTTTACCACACTTGCCTCCCTCCCGTGACGTAGACCGCTGAGACCGAAAAAATAACAAGCCAACCTCCAAAAGGGGACGGGCCAATTTGTCGTAAATCTAATCACAAAAAATGACCTTAAATCACTACAGAGTCTTTTGAGGTGGGCATTTTAGTACTAATGTCATTTTTACATGCAAACCTATTATATAAGTGCCAGTGTTAAGCTCACCCAAGTGTCCCTTTAAACACACCTGGGCAAAAATGATGGCTCCTTTTAACTTTTGTTGTGCAACAATTTAAAATTATCGCTACAATCAAACGATTTCTGCACCTGTCAATGAGTAGTTTCAGGTTTGAAAGGGTACCTTTTCCATACGGCATGTTTAAAGACATAGTTGGGCTGGGATGGCCATGTTTTCACTAACAAGTTCGTTTTATAGATTTTTTGAACGGGTAAATGAAAAGAGTTGTCATTTTCTATTTTATCAATAAATTTGGGAGAAATTAGGAAATAAGTGACTCCATGAATAACGCCTCTTGTTAAGAGAAAAATGGCCGCACCATTCTATCCTTGTTCGGCCGGAGTCACTGGAGGGACCGATTACAATCTCTCTATTGGAAATCATTGTACTTTCATTGCTTATAACGTCCAAAAACGGTGATCAATTGGCACCAAAATTTATGTGGACATCCCTACTAATGTCCACTTAAACATATAAAAAAGGATCAACCTCTCCGTAGCTGATTTATATGAGTATGAGGAAATGTGGAAGCGAGCAGAGCTACATAGGTTTATGGTGGGACGAGCGCACACTGCTTCTTTGCTGAAAAACAACAACAACAACAAAAAAACACTGCTTTTTTGCTGATCACAGTTAGGACGGGCTAGGCATTAAACACCAGTCAGGATATTTACAGAGACTGAAGTGGGAATGAGTAGACATGCACATTTATTTGGATGAAGAATGGCCCCAGTTTTTCGACCTACAACACGCCATCCAATTTGGAAGGTAACAGACGAAATGGTGCGTTCCAATGCGGCCACACTCGGCTGTGCAGTCAGCCTCCTCGCTGGAACTTTTTGTTCGCTGAACATTGACGCTTGCTTGATGAGGTCTTACCTCACTCTCACGCCGCTTCACTCGTGCCAAGGCTGGGTTAGCGGTGTCGGACACACTCAGCTGAAAGCACATGCTGCTTTGCGATGATGCGCACGTTCAAGACATCCCCGGTGTTTGATGAGGTCTTAGCTAACTCTCATGCTGCAAGCTGGTGGCTGCAAGCGGTGTCAGGACAACGCACGTGACTGCTTGGGAGGCAACCCCGGGACATGAAGATCGACACAGGCTGGACGGACAGTAAGGAGCTAATGTTGTTGTGCTAACGCCTTTTGTTTTAATGGCCTGAGGCTAGTTGTTGCTATTAGCCGTGCCGTTATTCTACTCTTAGCCGGGGGAGGGATAAAGATCAATACTTGCCTGCTGGCTGCCTGCTGCCCGCTCCCAGCCGCCGTCTGCCTCCTGAGTTGATGCAAGTTTAGCGTAGCTAAATGTCCGAAATATAACCTGTCGGGATTCGTGTGCACAGTCATGCTCTTGTCCGCTTCAGCTTGTGTAAGTGGAGAAGCAATCGCCACATTATTTTTGATTTTGTGGAGGTGATCATGATGAGTTCACGTTTGCTGTGAATAGATCCAAACTATTATGCAGAACACTTTTATGCTTTCACAGGTTGAAGTTGACAAGAGTAGTAATGTGCATTTGCATTTTGGTGGCGATCGGTCGCCGTTTTAGACAACAGAACTGACAAAGCGAGCAATTTTACCACACTTGCCTCCCTCCCGTGACGTAGACCGCTGAAACCGAAAAAATAACAAGCCAACCTCCAAAAGGGGACGGGCCAATTTGTCGTAAATCTAATCACAAAAAAAGCCCTTAAATCACTTACAGTCTTTTGGAGGGGGCATTTTAGTACTGATGTCATTTTTACATGCAAACCTATTATAAGTGCCAATGTTAAGCTCATCCAAGTGTCTCTTTAAGGTCATTCCACAGATCTTCAGTAGGGCTAAAAAAAATCCACGTTAGATTAATCCTATTCTGTTGTTTTTAGCAGTGTGTTTTGGGGCATTATCATGTTGAAGACCCATGCCGTGCGATGGAGACCAAGCTTTCTGTCAATATGCAACACATTTTCTCTCAAGATGCCTAGATAGTCTTGAGATTTCTATGACGCCCTTTGCCAGATGTAGCAAAGGAGCCCCAGAACATAATTGGGCATCCTCAATGTTTTTCAGTAGGGGCAGTCTTCCTTTGTTGGTATGCTTAATTTTTGCATCTGTTTGTCTCGTCTATCAAAATCTTTGTGGATTGTCAATACACATTAAATAGGCAGACTGAATGATTAGCGATGAGTTTGAAGACACATGTGATACTAATTAGAGGGCACACCTTATCTTAACATTTCCATCATTCCAAATTATTTTCAATATTTCCTCAGACTACCATCATTTTTGTCCAGGCCTGCTCCATTAGTTTTAGTTTTTGTCTTTCTTTTTTGATGATCAGTTGAACTATAATTTAAAAGAAATGTCTGATTTTCATTGGTTACATTTCTACAAATTTGTATTTATTATTACTTTTGTGTGTGTTGAGTTTTTTTTTTCAGAGACCATTATTATTTTTTCTTTTGTGAACAGGGGGGTACCAACAGTTTTGTCCACGTTTGGATGTAATACATCAAAAATTAAGTCAAGAAACCTCCAAATCTTACCTCTCAAACCTTTCCAACCAGACCAAGTTTTATACTTGTTCTAAATGCTAAATTGCGTGATTAGAAAGGCCTCAGTATGCAAATATTCATTCTTAGTTTACTGCGGATACACACGCACGTACACACACACACACACACACACACAACACTTTACTGTTGATATTTTGTTTTGACAGAATTACAGTACGTGATCTAACTAAATAACAAAACATGGTGTTGTTCAATAATAAGTTGTCAAATCCCTAATTAATCATAAGTTAACCTATCTTTACTTTCAGATGGAGTCAATAGAAACCTGCTGTTTGGAGTTATTTGCCAAAGATTACAAGTACAGTGTAATCCATAATGCCAACGGTGAAGTTTGTGGCCATTACCCACGGCGAATAGTGTTCCTGGAGTATGAATGCACAGATGTTGATCGAGACAGGTACCACTTAAATCAGACTGTGTAATATACTGTAATTTTCATATAAAAATACTGTTCAGCTTTGCTTTGCTTCTTATTTGTACACCATTCCTTTCTAACTTTTTACACCTGAGTGCAAAGGTTACTCACTGTGCACATCAAGATTGTACAAGAAGGCGAATGTTTTGTTCAAGGTGGTTATGTCATAGCATAGGTGTTTTCAATGTTTCATATTACATAAGGTCTTAATAACTGGCCTTCTTTACTCTACATGTAATGACAGCTTGCAATATTGGAACTGTTGCTTCTGGTGATTAGCAAAGACGTTTTACTGACAGTTACTGGGTTTGCCTTGGGTCATGCAACCTCTTCGCCAATGTGGCTAAACAGTATAAAAATCTCCTAGTCACCCTTGAGTGCACGTAGTTAGCCACAATGTCACGTGTTTTATGTTTTACTGCTGTCTTACCCGGATGCGCAGTACACTGTAGAGACATTGGAACCCAAATAACACAAAACTCATAAACATTTCAGGGAAGATGTAGTTTTTTCAGATTGTGGGCATAGCTTGGTGGTTTTTAGGCACAGTGCTCCACTGGAGCTGGGGGGAGCTAGAGCCCCGTCAGAAATCTGTGTAGCCCTGCTAAAGTCCATACTGCATTGTATTTTACATTTTAAGATATTTTTTAAATTATGCAATAGTGGTAGAAATGCGATTGCATCAGCTCGACCCTATTTTAGCCCCGCCCAAAAAATCCGGACAACTGAGATAATGAAAAGGAATTTGTGCCTTATCTAAACAATTCAGTAGTTAAATGGTTCTCACTAGGGATGTAACGATTTATCGAAAATTGATTTTATATCGTAATGAATGCTTAAAATATGCATCGATGTACAAAAATAAAATAATCGATTTGCAACGCCATGTTAACCATAGACGCACTCTCATGTTTCTGCTGTAAACAAGCTGCATAAGCACATTGGGTAAATTACTTGACACTAGAACTGCCAAGATTTGATTACTAACACGACAACTTCAATGATAAAAATCGTCGGCAGTTAATTTCAATAGTGCATGTGTTGTTTTTTTTTTTTTTTTAATATATCAAATTATTTGCCGTTTTGTTTTTCTCTCAAAAAAGCTTCGTATGCCACGGCCGGCATGCTTCTTTGCATCACACATGCGCAGTAGTGGTAAACCGGGTCATCCGTGACGTAAACAGAAACATTGTGGGTAATGGTGTCATGGCTCCCGTGTTAGCGTTAGCAATCGATACCTGATTTCATTTCTCACATTGGGACAATCGTTTCTGAAAGTGAGCTTTAGTTAGCATACACGGGCTACCATGCATGTCCTGTTGTGGTGCGCTAACACATTGGAGCGTCTTTTACGGATTATGGAGGCTTCAGTCAGTGAACATCGAGCAGCAACAGGACATGCTGCCTCACGGCCATTGTGGCTACGCAATGAGTGTTGCGTTTAGGAATCGGAAACCTATTTTCCACAAACTCTTAATGGCAACAACTAACAAAATACATAACATACCGACTCGTAAGAATGTTCTAATTTAGATTGCTAAAATATTATGTTCCTCCTAATCTTTAAAGTTATTTTTCCATACCACATGGAGATTAAATTATGCATATTATAGTAGCAAAACAAAACGCTTTGCATTATGGTTAAATAAAAACAAAATGAAAAACCAATACAAGTGTTTAATTAAGTTTTATTCAGCACAGTGCTTGACCTTAATTTTACTCATTTGATTTCACTCTCCCCTACATTAAAAAAAGTGGATTGGTGCCCAAAAAAGTGAAATATGTTTACAAGGTTTTTTTTTTTTGTGATTATAGGGAGTTTCATAGTGTTAGTGCAACTCATCACTACTGCTGGTAATTAGTTGACTAGCAAAATAATAGTTTGCCCAACTTTGTTGCTTAACTCATATTCCAAAAACACAATATTAATCAGAATGCTGTGTTTCAACTAGTGGGCCTGCATAGAACATAATCTTGGGAAAAAAAATGCTTGGGTTGACTTCCTCTTTAAGTAAACTAACTAATAAAACAAAATGTTTTATCTTTGTAGGTTTGAGAGCACAGTGCAGATCAGTAAGCTTCAAGATTTGGTTAGCCGGAGTAAATTGGCCCGATGCAGAGGGAGGTTCGTCTGTCCAGTCATTTTCTACAATGGCAAGGTACTGCTGTTCTATCTTTCTTTTTTGGCCTATATTTCCTCTGTAAATCACAAATCTCAACAGAGGAAGTCACAATTACACTGGCAGAAGTGAACGTGAACATTCTCACTTATGTATTATTGACAGGTCAGTTTAAACTTCATAACAGCTGAGCAAATTTGCAAACAAGCTCAGCAATGTTTTATACAGTATACTTATTATACAATATGTATATACTGTATTTTACTGTCTTGTTTCTGCTATGTACAGTTATACAATAGCTGCAAATAATCTAAATTAAGAGTCAAGAAATGCAAAACTCAAGTCTCAAGAATGAATGGTTATGCAAATTAGTCACCACTCTGCTTTTTCTCCCTCACTACAGCACATTTGTCGTTCATCCACTCTGGCGGGCTGGGGGGAACTCTATGGACGCACAGGCTATAATTACATCTTTTCTGGTACAGCACAAACACTCACAGTCACATGCAAACACAGACACTTAAATACAATCTAAATGGGGAAGGGGAAGGTTTGGCTCCAATTTGTTGCTTCAGTTTCACGTGCTTGCTGACACATCAATAGTAACCAGACATAAAGAGAAAATTGCTTCAACATGGAGTCAATTCTTCTCGAAAATAGGATGTTTTAAATACAGCGGGCCCTAGCTATTCACAGGGGCTATATACCGGGCCTACATCAAGGCTTAAAATATTTTTTTCTTTACAGAGCAGTTTTGTGACTCAATTAATACATTTGAAGAGCAAATTTCTAATTTTGTGCAGCTATTGTTTTAAAAATGTATTTACTTGCAGGTTAACCCATTAAAGCGCGAAGCCCCTCGTGAGACATCTCTCTAAAATCTACGGTCGTCTTTGGAGTCCCCCGTGAATACCCAACATTGTCGCCACCTACAAAATATTTAATATCTCAGCCCCTGTATCAGATAGAAACATAATTCCCCCCAAAATTGAGAGCTTAGACATGTGGCTTTCACACAGGCACGAGTTTATTAATCTTTACTGTTTCAATCGAATATGCAAGTGAAGCACTATTTTTAATTTAAAAAATGGAGTAGTAATTACCATGCTGTGTTCTCTTCCAAAGACCTTGAAATCGTCATTGTCTGCAAACATGTATCTTAACTAGGGGTGGGCGATCATAATATAAAATAGCAAAAATATCATATCACGATTTTTTGAAAATTAAATCCCGATGACGACTTTCGTCAGGATTCTTTTTTTTTTTTTTTCCCAATTGTTTTTATTTTACAAAAAGAACAAAAAAAACCCAATATCTGCATAAATATAAACATATATGCACACATACACAAATCAATAAACGAAACAAAGAGGGTCTCCTATAAAAAAATTTACTAAATCCAATACATTGTTAGGATCATACAGGAGACACACATTTTGGCGTCAAAGCCTCGAAAAAAACAAACACAACAGACAAACAAAACAACCTCCCAACCCCCGCTTACAAACACTCAATCTCACATACGCACGCACTTATACTTACATTGATATATTCCTGCTGCGTCCTTCAACATGGGCTCTAAGAAAAACAAACCTAATTTACAAAAGTACCTAAAAAAAAAAAAAAAATACACATGTAAAAATATACATAATTTTAACTTATTGTTAACTACTTAAAGGGCATCAAATATTTGCTTCCAAACAAAATCAAACTGTTTTTGTTTATGTTTGTCTGGTGATATAATTCTCTCAATATTTAAATAATATTTCATTAACAATTTCCATTTATTTATTCCTACAGCATTCACATTTTTCCAATTTTGTAACAATAACTTATAAACTAATGAAGATAATATTAATTGCCATCCCATAGGGTATTTTATTTGTTTCATTTTCGGTAGTAAACAAGTTTCTGGTGTTAAATACAAATAGTTGCTATCTAATATTACAGCGCCATCCCTCAATATCAAACCAGGTTTTCTGTACTTTTTCACAATACTAAAAAGAATGAATCAATCACTCTTACTGCACGTCAAACAAGCAGGAGAAGATGAATCAAACTTATGAATTTTGTCCCTACTATAGTAAATTCTTGTCATTCATTTATACTGAATCAATCGGATATTTTCATTAGTTGTGGCTGTATAAGTAAGCTGTAGACTTTCTTTCCATCTCATTTTGGCATCAAACTCTTTCAAATCCCTATCCCAACCATCATAGATTTTACTTAATAATTCTTTATTACTTTTAGCATTAAGAAACAAATTATAAAGAACACTTATGAATCTCTTTTTCTTGTTATTCCATTCCAAAAGATTCTTTATTGTTGATGGGACTTCTCAATTTAACAATTCTCTTTGATCCGTCATTATTCTGTTTTTTACGTCATTTTTTTTAATACTAATTTGCACATTTCTGACCTTTTTCCTCATGTTAAACATATAAAACATATTTAATGTGTATAAAACTCTAAAAGAAAAAAACAGACATTTTAAGTCAGCTAAGCTTTTTAAACAGGTTTTAATTTGAATAGTGACAATTTTTATCAAAATGTGCAGTACATAAAAGGTAACATAATGTAAACATAAAAACACAGCTCGTAACGCAGGTATAGTACTTTGAAGAGTCTTTTAAACCCCTAAAGTGTTGTAGTAGGGAGAGATCCAAAACAGGCAAGATATGGCTCTCGCGGAACCAGAGTTCAATACCCCTGGTATATAGAGTGGGTACGGAAAGTATTCAGACCCCTTGAAATGTTTCACTTTCTGTGTCACTGCAGCCATTCGCCAAAAATCAAAAAAGTTCATCTTATTTGTCATGAAATGTAGTTTTTTTGTAAATTTTTGTAAAAAGAAAAACTGAAATATCATTTGGCCATAAGTATTCAGTACAGCCATGAGTATTCTTGGGAAGGATGCAACAAGTTTTTCACACCTGTATTTGGGGATCCCCTGCCATTTTTCTTGCAGATCCTCTCTAGTTCTGTCAGGTTGGATGGTGAACATCGGTGCACAGCCATTTTTAGGCCTCCCCAGAGATGCTCAATCGGGTTTAGGTCAGGGCTCTGGCTGGGCCAGTCAAGAGTGGTCACTGAGATTTTCTGAAGCCATCCATCCATCCATTATCTATACCGCTTCTCCTCACAAGGGTCGCGGGGCGTGCTGGAGCCTATCCCAGCTGTCTTTGGGCAGTAGGCGGGGGACACCCTGAACTGGTTGCCAGCCAATCGCAGGGCACACAGAGACAAACATCCGCACTTTTCTGAAGCCACTCCTTGGTTATTTTAGCTGTGTGCTTCGGTCATTGTCCTGTTGAAAGTCTGAGATCCTGAGCACCCTGGAAGAGGTTTTCCTCCAGGATAACTTTGTATTTGGCTGCATTCATCTTTCCTTCAATTGCAACCAGTCGTCCTGCCCCTGCAGCTGAAAAACACCCCCACAACACTCACTGTAGGGATTGTATTGGGCAGATGATGAGCAGTGCCTGGGTTTCTCCACACATACCGCTGAGAATTAACACCAAAAAGTTCAATCTTGGTCTCATCAGACGTGAGGGTTTACTTCGCGTGGGAGTTCATCATGAGCGAAGAATATAGCTGAATGCATTTTTTACGTTTTTATAATCCGCCCCCGGCCAATAGCTTTCTGGTTGGATTCTTCTAACAATGAGAAATAGTGACTACCGCCGCCAATGGTATGGAAGGGTATTACGTCTCACACATGTGCAGAAGGTACTTTAATGGTCAGCGTCGCTGTCTGTTGTTGCGGTGTATTTTTCTAGCGTGACGTGCCGACAGCCGGCCGGATACAGGGGCTAAGCGTCTGTCACTGTTGGCCAACGTGGGATTGGTGTATCTAGGCCTGAACAACATTAGTCATGATGCTTCCAATGCACTCCCAATATACTATCGCGGTAGCGATGACGTGCACGGGCCCTATTTTTCAACATGTATAGGTGCGGCTTATATAAAGTTGTGCCTTATAGTCCGGAAAATACAGTAATTAAACACAGCTGGACTCCAATAAAGAAGCAGAACCATTTCAAGGAAGATCGGAAGAAATGGACAGCATGTGAGTTAAATATGAAGGTTTTTTGCAAAGGGTCCAAATAATTTTGACCATATGATATTTCAATTTTTCTTTTTTCTTAAGTTAGCAAAAATGTCTACATTTCTAATTTTTTTCTGTCAAGATGGGATGCTGAATGTACATTAATGAGAATTAAAATTGAACTTTTTTGATTTTGGCAAATGGCTGCAATGACACAAACAGTCGAAAATCCCAAGGGGTCTTAAATACTTTCCGTACCCACTGTACTTAACCACACCTTTGTGACCCAATTATGTTGTTGTGAACGTCTTATTTAGTAAGTTTACACCTGTGTTTGTTGCATAAACTGTTCTTTATATTAATTTATGCTTCATTTGCCTTTACCTTAGCAGAGCTGGGAATTGCCTATTTTCCGTCTACATATTTTATCAACCCACGTGGTCCCAGTCGGTCCGAGTCAGTCAAATGACATCAAGAACGGACTTAACCTGTACCACGTCACACGCAGATGCCGCACTCCTGACACGCGGCTGAGTAATAAAAAAATAAAACAGTGTTGTGAACCTTACGGTACCTTGCAGTCCGACAGACGCAATGACATGTGCCCCATCTTGTTTTTATCTCTCTGATCACCACGCTTTGCGCGTGTGTGTGTCTGTTGTTTTTGCTTTATATATTTTTTTCTTTGTTTGGCGGTGTGTCTGATTGGCCGTCGCCAGACGAGGGATGGGCTGGGACCACGTGGTCGATTAAAGGGACACTGGGATGATCTTGACGTTGACTTATATAATAGGTTTGCATGTAAAAAGGACATCAGTACCAAAATGACCCCCCCAAAAGACTCTTTAGTGATTTAAGGTCTTTTTTGGGGCGTGGCTTATGTTATGTTTTCGGTCTCAGCGATCTACGTCACGGGAGGAAGGTAATATTGCCCGCTTTGACAGTTCTGTTGTCTGAAACGGCGACCGATCGCCACCGAAATGCAAATGCACGTTACTACTCTTGTCCACTTCAACCTGTGAAAGTATAAAAGTGTTCTTCACAATAGTTTGGATTCATAAACATAAAACAAAATCAAAAATACCGTGCCGATTGCTCCTCCACTTTAACGAGCTGAAGCGGACAAGAGCATGAATGCGCACACGAACCCCAACTGGTTATATTTCGGAGTTTAGCTACACTAAACTCATGTCAACTGTCAGGAGGGAGACCGCAGCAGCAGCAGCAGCAGACAAATTGGAGCTTTACGCCCCCATCTTCCCTCCCCGGCTAAAGGTAGGATTGGGACGGCTAATAGCAACAACTAGCTTCAGGCCGTTAAAACAAAAGGCGTTAGCACAACAACAATAGCTCCTTACTGTCTGCCCAGCATGTGGAGGTGAAGATGAGCCTGTGTCTTCATGTTGCCTCACAAGCAGTCGCATGCGGTGTCCCTGCTTGCTTGCTTGCTTGCAGCCGCTACCTTCTGCCTGAGTGAAGCGTCGTGAGAGTGATGAAAGCCCTCATTGAACAGCGAACAAAAAGTTCCAGCGAGGCTGACTCCACAACCGAGTGTGGCTGCATTGGAACGTGCCATTTTGGCTGTTACCTTCCAAATTGGATGGTGCGTTGTAGGTCGAGAAACTGGGGCCATTCCTCAATAAATGTGCACGTCTACTCATTCCCATTTCAGTCTCTGTAAATATCCTGACTAGTGTTTAATGCCTCGCCTGTCCTAACTGTGATCAGCAAAGAAGCATTTTTGTTTTTTTTAAGCAAAGAAGCAGTGTGCGCTCATCCCAGCCTAAATCTATGTAGCTCTGCTGACTTCCACATTTCCTCATCCTCATATAAATCAGCCATGGAGAGGTTAATCCTTTTGATATGTTGAACTGGGCATTGGTAGAGATGTCCACATAAATTTTGGTGCCAATTGATCGCCGTTTTTGGACGTTATAAGCAATAAAAGTACAATGATTTCCAATGGAGAGTTTGGAATCGGTTCCTCGCGTGACTCCGGCCAAACAAGGATAGAACGGTAGGGGGCGCGGCCATTGTCCTTATTAAGAAGGGGCATTATTCCTGGAGTTACTTATTTACTAATTTAGCCAAAATGAATGGATAAAATAGAAGATGGCAACTTTTTTCATTTTCCTCATCAAAAAATCTATAAAATGAACTTGTTAGTGAAAACATGGCCATCTCGGCCCCACCATCCCTTTAAATATGCAGGATGGACCGCGTTGGCAGTTAGGCGATGCCCAGCTCTGTACCTTAGTATCCTATGATGCATAATAGACCTGACATTGTTTGTTGTAATAAAAATTCATTGTTGAAAAATACAACAGAAAAGGACGTTGAAAAAAAATCATAAATCACACCACAATTTTGAGGAAAATAAAATCGCCATCATACAGTTCATGGAAATTCTTTATTAGAGCGCCCTCAGCTCTAAGGTTAAGTGTTGTTGTGATTTTGGATTCCTGGCATTATTTTAAGTGTTGGAAATATGCCTCATGCAGTGTGAATGTATGTGTACTTTGTAGGGGGCAGTGATGATACATGGACAGACTCAGAGGAGGTTCCAGAGGATGACTGTGCAGTCAGGTAATCAAACACAGTGTTATTAAAGGAAACATAAAATGTCACGCTTTGGGCTTGTATCACTCGTACAAAATTGTTGAGCTTCTGTACTTTTGTTTTTCCTCATCTACTCAGGAATAGGGACTCACAGCTTTTTGACAAGGTCAGAGGCCACGACATTAAGCTCCTCCGATACCTGTCAGTTCGCTACATCTGCGACCTTATGGTGGAGAACAAGAAGGTTAAGTTTGGCCTGAAGTAAGAAACAATGTGCTACGTACTATATACTTGTCAAACAATTAGTGGATAGTTTTAAAGCAGTGGCGGAGCTAGACTTTTATCCCTGGTGTGTGTGTGTGGGGGGGGGGTCCAGGAGTTGGCCAAGGCCATCTCAGGGGGTCTGCAAAACAAAAAGCGAGCGAGAAGGTCCCCAGCATGCCAAACAAAGAGATAGTTGACGCAGAGGCTTTGTAGATAACCACACACACTCATACAAGGTGTGTTATTGGTTCCTGGCACGAGATCGATTAATGAGAGCATGAGTGGATTTATCCTGTGAGCTAATTGGCTACGCATTATTGCAGCCTCACCCAGCATCTTCCCTTGTTGTATCCCGCCAGTCTCGCATACTGTATCTTAGTATCTTATCTTATTAAAGACAACAACTAGGTTGTTACTGTTAGGTTACTATATAGGGTTTTATAACTAGAGAATGCAATTTCTGGAGAAATTGCGTGTGAAGGCGAAGGAAGCTGAATGAAAACTGCAAAATACGTTGGAATGTAGTTGAATGATACTGAATGAAGTTGAATGATACTGAATGATACTGAATGAAGTTGAATGATACTGAATTAAGTGGAATGAAGTTGAATGATACTGAATTAAGTGGAATGAAGTTGAATGAAAATAAATGAATTGAAATGAAGTAGAATTAATTGGAATGAAGTTGATTTGAATGAAGTTGAATGAGACTGAATGAAGTTGAATGATACTGAATGAAGTTGAATGAGACTGAATGAAGTTGAATGATACTGAATGAAGTTGAATGATAAGAAAAGAGGAAGTAAGGAAAAAATAAAAGAAGGAAGTCAGGAAAAAAAGAAGGCAAACAAGGATGGAATGGCCGGGGATCAAACCCACAACCTCTGGTTGGGAAACAACCACTCTACCACTGAGCAATGCCACTCCCAATGTGAGAATGTGAGTTGAATGAGCTGAATGTTGTCAATTTGAATGGTGAATTTTTGTGTTTTTTCTTAAGCGTGAATGTGTGGAATGTAGGAATTTTGGGGGTGTTGAAAAGCTGAATGTGAGCTGAATGACTTGAATGACTTGAATTTGTGGAAATTGGAATGGTGTAAGTGCGAAAAGTTAAATCTGCCAATGGAAATGAATGGAGAATAGTGGAATTTTTGGGTTTTTTTTAATTGTGAATGAGTTGAATGTGCGGAATGTAGGAATTTTGTGGGTGTTGAAAAGCTGAATGTGAGCTGAATGAGTTGAATGACTTGAATTTGTGGAAATTGGAATGTTGTAAATGCGAAAAGTTGAGTCTGCCAACGGAAATGAAAGGTGAATAGTTGAATTTTTTTTTAAGTGTGAATGAGTTGCACTATGTGTGGGAAGAAGGGATTTTAGGGGTGTTGAAAAGCTGAATGTTAGTTTAATGACTTGAATTTGTGGAAATTGGAATGTAAATGTGAAAAGTTGAATTTTCCAATGGAAAAAGAATGGTTAATAGTGGAATTTTTGTGTTTTTTATATGGTTGAATAAGTTGAATTTTTGGGAAGTAGGAATTTGTGGGTGTGTTGAAAAGCTTTACCAATGTGAGTTGAATGAGTTGAATCTTATGAATACGAAATTGGAATGGTGGAAATGGGAAATGGTGAATATGCCATTGGAAATGAATGGGGTTTTTTTGGGGGGTGAAAAACGGGCCGTGAATTTTCGGAATACATTGAAGTTGGAATGGCGAGAATCGGTTGTAAAATGTAGAAATAGAATAACGCCAAAAAAGTGAGAGGAATAAAATAGAAGAACTAGAGAATGCAATTTCTGGAGAAATTGCGTGTGTAGGCGAAGACGCTGTATAAAAGCTGCGCAATGCTTTGCAATGGTACTGAATTAAGTTGAATGAAGTTGAATGACCTCGAACGATATAAAAAAATGCTGAAGGGAAGCAAGAAAAGAGGAAGCAAGGAAACAATGAAAGAAGGAAGTCAGGAAAAAGAAATTGAAACAAGGATGGAACGGCCGGGGATTGAGCACACAACCTCCTGTTTGGGAAACGACCACTCTACCACTGAGCCATGAAGCCACCAGTATTGGAATGTAAGTTTATGCAATTTCTGGAGAAATTGTGTGTGAAGGCGAAGGAAGCTGAAAAGAAACTGCGGAATGCGTTGGAATAAAGTTGAATAAAGTGGAAAAAAGGTGAATGATACGAATAAAATTGAATGATACTGAATGAAGTTGAATACAGTGGAATGAAGTTGAAAAAAGTGCAATAAGGTTGAATGATACTGAATAAAGTTGAATAAAGTGGGATGAAGTTGAATAAACTCTACGAAAAATTGTGGAATGTTTTGGAATGAGGGGGAATCGATTCAATGCTGCCTGCACACAACTCAGCGTGTGTACTACAAGACCATGAAGGACCTAACTGAAAGGCTGTAAAACTGAAATGTTGAATGTCGAAGTGGGACTGAATGGCAAATGTTATGGTTTTTTTAAGGTTGAATAATTTGAATTTTTGGGAAGTATGAATTGCAGGTGTGTTGAAAAGCTGAACCAATGTGAGTAAAATGAAGTTTAATAATACTGAATAAAGTGGAATTTAGTTGAATGAAGTTGAATGATCTCGAATGATGTACAATCTCCTGGATTGAGGACATAAAAAAAAGAAGGGGAGCAAGAAAAGAGGAAGTAAGGCAACACTTAACTCCCAGGTCACTTCCAGGTGATTTGGGTCACTTCTGGTTAATTTCCGGGTCATTTGGGTCACTTCCGGTTAATTTTCGGGTCTTCCGGTCACTTCCGGTTCATTTCTGGGTAATTTGGGTCACTTCCGGGTCATTTGGGTAATTTCCGGTTCATTTCTGGGTCATTTGGGTCACTTCCGGTTCATTACAGGGTAATTTGGGTCACTTCCGGTCCATTTCCGGGTCATTTGGGTCACTTTCGGTTCTTTTTTGGGTCACTTCCGGTTAATTTCCGGGTCATTTGGGTCACTTCCGGTACATTTCTGGGTCATTTGGGTCACTTCCGGTCCATTTCCTTGCCATTTAGGTTAATTCAGGTCAATTTCGGGGTCATTTGGGTCACTTCCGGTCCATTTCCGGGTCATTTGGGTTACTTCCTGTTGATTTTGGGTCCTCCCCCAAGATGGCCCCGCATTGGGGAGACCTCAGGGTAAGTATCCCCAATCTACCTAATGTCCCTGCCCAAGATGGCCACCGCACTGGGGAGACCTCGGGATGAGTATCCCCAGTGTAGCTAATGTCCCTGCCTAAGATGGCCGCTGCACTGGGGAGACCTCGGAGTGAGTATCCCCAGTCTAGCTAATGTTCCTTCCCAAGTTGGCTGCCTCTTTGGGGAGACCTCGGGGTGAGTATCCCCAGTCTAGCAAATGTCCCTTCCCAAGATGGCCGCCGCATTGTGGATTCCTCGGGGTGAGTATCCCCAGTCTAGGTAATGTCACTGTCCAAGATGGCCGCCGCACTGGGGAGTCCTCGGGGCGAGTATCCCCAGTCTAGCTAATGTCCCTGTCCAAGATGGCCGCCACACTGGGGAAACCTCGGTGTGAGTATCCCCAGTCTAACTAATGTCCCTGTCCAAGATGGCCGCCGCATTGGGGAGACCTCGAGGTGAGTATCCCCAGTTTAGCAAATTCCCCTGTCCAAGATGGTCGCCTCACTGGGGAGACCTCGGGGTGAGTATCCCCAGTCTAGCTAATGTCCCTTTCCAAGATGACCGCCGCCCTGGGGAGCCCTTGGGGTGAGTATCACCAGTCTAGGTAATGTCACTGTCCAAGATGGCCGCCGCACTGGGGAGTCCTCGGGGCAAGTATCTCCAGTCTAGGTAATGTCACTGTCCAAGATGTGGATTTCTCGGGGTGAGTATCCCCAGTCTAGCTAATGTCCCTGTCCAAGATGGCTGCTGCACTGGGGAGACCTCGGGGTAAGTATCCCCAGTCTAGCTGTCCCTGCCCAAGATGGCCGCCGCACTGGGGAGACCTCAAGATGAGTATCCCCAGTGTAGCTAATGTCCCTTCCCAAGATGGCCGCCGCACTGTGGATTCCTCGGGGTGAGTATCCCCAGTCTAGGTAATGTCCCTGTCCAAGATGGCCGCCGCACTGGGGAGACCTCGGATTGAGTATCTCCAGTCGAGCTAATGTCCCTGTCCAAGATGGCCGCCGCACTGGGGCGACCTCGGGGTGAGTATGCCCAGTCTAGCTAATGTCCCTGCCCAAGATGACCGCCGCACTGGCGAGACCTCGGGGTGAGTATCCCCAGTCTAATTAATATCCCTGTCTAAGATGGCCGCTGCATTGGGGAGACCTCGGGGTGAGTATCCCCAGTTTAGCTAATGTCCCTGGCCAAGATGGCCGCCCCACTGGGGAGACCTTGGGGTGAGTATCCCCATTCTAGCTAATGTCCCTGTCCAAGATGGCCCCCGCACTGGGGAAACAAAGGGGCAATAACTGGAAATGAATGGTGAATACTTGAATTTTTGTGGTTTTTTTAACTGTGAATGAGTTGAATGTTTGGAAAGTAGGAATTTTGGCTGTGTTGAAAAGCTGAATGTGAGTTGAATGACTTGAATTTGTGGAAATTGGGAAGGTGCAAATGTGAAAAGTTGAATGTTCCAATGGAAATGAATGGTGAATAGTTGCATTTTTGTGGGTTTTTTAATGGTGAATGAGTGGAAAGTGTAGGAAGTAAGAATTTTGGGGGTGTTGAAAAGCTGAATGTAAGCTGAATGACTTGAATTTGTGGAAATCGTAATGGTGTAAAAGCGAAAAGTTAAATCTGCCAACTCTGTGTGAGTTGAATGTGTGGGAAGTGGGAATTTTCGGGGTGTTGAAAAGGTGAATGTAAGTTGAATGAGTTGAATGACGAATTTGTGGAAATTGGGAAGGTGTAAATGTGAAAAGTTAAATTGTCCCAATGCA
Organism: Filicampus tigris; assembly: GCF_054856515.1. Lineage (NCBI taxonomy): Eukaryota > Metazoa > Chordata > Actinopteri > Syngnathiformes > Syngnathidae > Filicampus > Filicampus tigris. Next base: position 1,425,307 of record NC_141225.1, on the reverse strand, counting down.
CATTGAATGGTGAATAGTTGAATTTTTGTGGGTTTTTTAATGGTGAATGAGTAGAAAGTGTGGGAAGTAAGAATTTTGGGGGTGTTGAAAAGCTGAATGTGAGCTGAATGACTTGAATTTGTGGAAATCGGAATGGTGTAAAAGCGAAAAGTTAAATCTGCCAATGGAATTGAATGGTGGATAGTTGAATTTTTGTCGTTTTTTTTAAGGGTGAATGAGTTGAATTTGTGGGAAATAGGAATTTTGGGGGTGTTGAAAAGCTGAATGTGAGTTGAATGAGTTGAATGACTTGAATTTGTGGAAATTGGGAAGGTGTAAATGTGAAAAGTTGAATGTGCCAATGGAAATGAATGGTGAATTGTTGATTTTTTTGTGGTTTTCTTAAGAATGAATGAGTTGAATGTGTGGAAAGTAGGAATTTGGGGGTGTTGATAAACTGAATGTGAGCTGAATGAGTTGAATGACTTGAATTTGTGGAAATTGGAATGGTGTAATTTTTGAAAAGTTAAATCTGCCAATGGAAATGAATGAATGAATGTTTTTTTAAGGATGAATGAGTTGAACGTGTGGGAAATAGGAATTTTGGGTGTGTTTAAAAGCTTGACCAATATGAGTTGAATGAGATGAATGTTGGGAATTTCAAATTGGAATGATGTAAATGTGAATTGTTGAATATGGCAATGGGAATGAATGGTGGAATTTAGCATTTTTTTTACGGGTGAATAAGTTGAATTTTGGGCAAATAGGAATTGTGGGTGTGTTGAATAGCTTTACCAATGTCAGTTGAATGAGTTGAATCTTGTGAATTTTAAATTGGAATGGTGGCAATGGGAAATGTTGAAAATGCCATTGGAAATGTTTTTTTGGGGGGTGAAAAACGGGGAATTTCAGGGGAACCGTAATTTTTATCGGCGAAAAAAAAGGAATCCAAGCTGGCGTGAATTTTTGGAATATACACTATTGAAGTTGGAATGGGGAGAATCAGCTGAAAAATGTGGAAGTAGAAGAACGCCAAAAAAGTGCGAGGAATAAAATAGGAGAAGAATAATAAAGTTGAATGATGTAGAATAACATATGTGTGAAGGCCTTTGGGCAGTCGGTCCCTGGGCCGGACCGGTCGGACCCTCCGGCCCGGCCAGATGCCCATTTTTGGGGCGGAGGGGTGGGGGTGGGGGCGACACATTTTTAACAATGGCTGGACTAAGCATGGCCGGAAGTGGATTTTAGTCCGGCCCACTAATCGGCCCTCATGCGTTTGACGTGGTCGCGAGGCGGCCAAATTTCATCTCAGCCTAATCGGTGAAGGGCTTCTTTTTAGGCTTTTTTCTACTCCCGCGTCGGCGCGAGCGACAACTGCTGTTATAGGTTTTGTGGTATTTCACACCCCCCTCTTGTAATGGAAAGCCCCAGTTGCAGGTGGGAGGCGCGGGTTATGTGATGTGACAATAAGGAAATACAAACACGCTTGAACGCATGTTGCTGTCCCACGTCTCTTCTTACACAAACAACTGCTGCATTGATTCACAAGAAGACGCATTGGTGGGTCTGTAACACATGCCACCCATACATCAGGAATTGTTGCTGCTCTGATCGGTCCATTATGTCACATGTTGCGATGAGATACAGTTTCCCACACCGAGACGGATGTACCACGCAGCTCGTTGCTGCTGCTGCAAAGTAAACAAGCTACTCACCCACGTTCCCCCTTACACGCCACCTTCCAGATCATTTTCGCAATAAAATTAAATGCATCGTCTAGTCATCTCGGGCCCTTTGTGGTTGCAGCAGGCTTTTATTTTGAAGGTGAAGGAGGGGAAGTGTGGAAAATGAATAAGTAACTTGTTGACTCGACTTCTGGCCTTATGTTGGACCCAAATAATTATACAATATGACAAATCCAACCCCGGGGCTCGCAATGGAAGTCAGCACACGCAGTACGCAGCACACGCGAGAGTAGGAAGAAGCCTAAAAAGCCCTTCACCGGGTAGGCTGAGATGAAATTTGGCCGCCTCGCGACCATGTCACACGCATGAGGGCCGATTAGTAGTAAAGTACTAGTGGTGCATTTTGAAGCGTGTCCACAGCGGGTTTGAATAGTAAATTAGGCAGCTAATGATCCTTAAAAAGCCTCTGCTGTTAGCGTCTCTCCCGCAGCAATGTCAATCACGGACGCTTTTTTTCTTTCTTTTTTTTTTTTTTTTTCGGGCGGAACGGGGCGGGGGCCGACAATGTTTCTAAATATGGCCGGACGGTCGCGGCCTGACCGGCAAAAAAGGGTCCCATCTCTGGGTGCACTATTTGAAGTTTTAAACGTTACGCAGGATGGGTATATTCAGGTGGTACTTGATGTACGAGTGACCCAACAACGAATTATTAATATACTTATTTTACATGTCTTGGGACTTACTGGGCTAGCCTGGGATCTTGGGGATTGTATCTCGTGCCATGTCGTGGAAATGTGTGTTGGTACGTCAAAAAAAAGTCCTTAGATCTTTGTATATTTGAATTTTCAGGAAAGGAAAATTCCATGAATCCTTGAAAACTCAAATTTAATTAAATATAACTTGAAAGTACAGTGAGAAAAGAAATGACAAAGAACTTCGGTAAAATAAGAATATATTATGAAGATGTGCTGATGTGATTAAAATAGTAGCAACTGAAGAAAACAATAAAAACAAATACTGGGTGTTCCTGCACGTTTTATCCTCTTTTTGGCAGTGTGGTGCCATGCATAGATGGAGTACACACTGAGAATGAGGACAGAAGAAGTTGTGATTGAACTCTATTAATATAACTTGTTTTTCATGGATGGGAGACATTTGTGCCTTTGAGTAGTATTATCTTCCCATTTGTGTGTGAATATTCGTTATTTGAAGGACTGTCACTCCTGAAGTTGATGCTAATTTCCTGTTATCATTTGAATGGGATCCTCCGTTGACTTTACCATTAGCGCTACCGATGTTTTAAAATCGAAGCATGTTTTGTATTTAAATAAACAATTTGTGTGATTCTTTTTGTTGTGTGTTTCGTTTTGCAGTAAACTCCAACTAGGGTATCATTAAACAGCTTAAAGCACACTCGGAGACGACAGAATCATACTGTTGTCAACGCTACATGCTTGCTATGCAAGCAACATGGTGCATTCAGGGTACTTTCATAACGTTGGGAACTTGTAAACGCACCGTGCTGTTCAGCACATTAATTGTTTTTATTCGATTAACGTTTTAAAGATCAAAACAAGTCAAAATCGAAATCACGATTTAAAGTTCGATTAATCATCCAGCCCTATCCTGTACCACACTCTTTTCCACCACTGATCTCAAAACTACGGAGGATTAGAACTGCCAATGTGGAGTAAACTGGGCTATGTCGTTCGGATGTACTGCAAAGTCATTCAAGCATACTGCAAAGTCATTTGAACATATTGGTAAAGTCGTTGTTTGAACGTATTGGTAAAATGTAGTCTAATTTCTAAATACTAGTGCTGTCAAGCAATTAAAATATTTAATCATAGTTAATCGCATTTTTCATCGTTAACTCATAGTTAATCACATTTTTTATTTATTGTAAAAAAAATCCCTTGATTTTTCTGTCCCATTATTTTCTTGAATTTTAATACCCTTAACATGAATAAGAGGATTGATTTTCTTATGCACATCTTTTATTAATAGGAAGTCAACCCAAACATATTTTTTTCAAGAATATGTTCTATGCAGGCCCACTACTTGAAACAAGGCATTCTGATAATTATTGCGTTTGTGGAATAAGAGTTAATCCACCTGTTTTTAGCCATCACTGGGGGCGGAGATTTTGTCACATCTGTGGACTGAAAATTACATCACAGTTGCTCAGAGCTCAGGTAACAACCAATCACAGCTCACCTGTTTTCTTAAACTGAGCTTGGTCGTTATTTGAGCCCTCAGGGCATCTGTGATGTCATTTTCAGTTGACAGAAGTGATAAAATGGCCAACCCCTGAGATGGCTAGATTTTACTGCTTGACTCATATTCCACAAACACAATATTAATCAGAATGCCTTGTTTCAACCAGGGGGCCTGCATAGAACATATTCTTGAAAAAAACGTTTGGGTTGACTTCCTTCTTCAATTGAAAAAACAGGCATTGGATTCAACTCACACAAACAGCCCCTTAGCCCTTTCAAACACACACACACACCCACATGGGCACGCACGCACGCACCCACACGGACGCACATGCGTCTACACATGCACATTCCACACACACACGATCATTTACATTAGTGTTGTTCTAACAGATATGTTTATTTCGTCTTGAGAGCGACTTGCTGTTCAAGCGCCGCTTGGATTTAGAACTATATGAGAGCAGTAATTTTTACGCACATCACTTTGATTGCACTCTGGCAAAAATTTCATCAACTAAAAAGATTATTACTCGCTGCTCCAGTGTCTTATAAGTCAGATCAGTGAATGAGAAACAGATGGTGCAACGCTGAGATTGTCCCGTGCGGCTCTCGATTGCATTGCATGGTTCCTGCTGTTATAAAATACAGCTGCGTTGGAGCAAACGGCATGTTATTTTGTATTTATTATTTTTCTAAAATGCTGCAATATTGTTCTGTGAGTATATATTTATTGCTTAAGTATTTATTCCTTTTTTAGTTGGTTTGGTACGGCGCGAAGAAGAATCGAGAGAGAGAGAGGTGAATTAGTGGGGCTGTTCACGTCTGAATACGAAGACGGAACAAAACACTGTCCTGCCGTGTCGGTTCTCTTTAGCAAGGAAGACGCCAGAAGAAATACATAAAGTCAAACCTATATTGTAACCCGCCATACCACTGCCTCCGAAGATAAGGAAGAACAACTTTTAAGCGCTACATTACCAACACGTACATTGCGACTATCACCGCGGGGCAGGGGAATTCAGCCGTGCATGTGTCAGCTGAGCAATTCACCCTCATCGTCAATATTTTGAAGCAGATGTAACGCCTCCTCTACTCTAAAGCTTTTTTAAAAATATACACGTATAGATCATGGTGACCAGAAAATTGACGGCGTCAAAAGAGGGTTGGATTAACGCCGAGAATAATGCGCTAAATTGACAGCCCTACTAAAAACATATTGTTTTTCCCCTATAATACCAGGTATTCTTTCCCATGCCACTGGCAGTACCCCATAGCATTAAGGGGAAAAAATGGTATTATTTTTAGCATTTAGCCTACATTTTACCAATACATCTGAACGACTTATCAATACGTTCAAACGACTTTGCAGTACTTATGAACAACTTTACCAACTTTTTGGAATGACTTAGCATTACGTTCAAACAACATAGCCCAGTCAAAAATGTTTACTCTTCATTGGCAGTTCTACGCTTCCAGACAAAACGAGTTTTCAGAGGCAGAAATCTCTCGTTATCACACACGATCGTACAAAAATGAAGACGAACAGACAGTTCTGGATATACGCTAATGTTACCTGAGTGTTTACGAAGAGAACTGTAGACAGTGGCGTTGTAAAAAGGCGATGCCTGTGTATTTCCGGGCCACTTCAGCCATCACGACCGCCAGCAGCCACGTCCCCCTAACTGATAAACGTTGAGTGGTTAAAAGTGAATAAATGCGCTAACATTTTTTGCAGAAATGGAGATATGCCCTTACTGTTGTGGTTATGAAAAAAAAAATGTTGAATGCTCCTGGAGTGTTTCAACAAACCTTTTCCATTATTTTTTCAAGAATTGTTATTTCTACTTAAACATAGAGCGGAGCCAATAATAGAGTGCTCCATAGAATTACTCTGTAAAAAAATTCAGACGCCTGCCCTGCATGTAATCTTTGTTTCTTTTGTTGCCAGTGTGACATCCTCTGAGAAGGCTGACAAAGCCCAGCGCTATGCAGACTTCACTTTGCTCTCTGTGCCTTACCCTGGTAATAAAGCATACATTTTTTTTTATTGTTTTCTATTGTATTGTCTTATTATTATTATTATTATTATTATCATCATTATTAATTACTAAGCATGGAAGGCACGTGTAGCACCCTCAGATGTACAAAAAAGACTTTGGTACCTACCATAACATGGTCAGGAAGTAAGTTATGAGTATTTGAAAGTACAATTATGGCCCATTTTTCCACATTTTCCGTGGTCATACTTTTGCCCCCTTGTCCTAAACTGTTAACCTGATTGACTTCAACTTTGGTTGTACCAGTTCAACTCCTGGGAAAGCAGCGGAGAAAAATGTTTTATGTTTTCAAGATGCTATTCAATGGGGGCGTAGCATCAAATTTCTTAATTCCTTCTTAATGAACCATTCAGGGTTATACGATTCAGCTTGATCTACGAAAATTGGGAGGCATATGTAACAGCCCACGACATACAAAAAAGTATTTTGGAGCCATATGCTAAACCTAACAGGAAGTACACTATTTGAATTTACATTGGAATTTGTCGCTATTTTTTGCACCTTTTCATAGAGGTCATATCATAACAAACACTTCCTAGAGAACTTATCCGATCGTCTTCACACTTTGTGTGCTTCATCTAAAGATTTTTTAAGATGAAAAGTTATTGAAATTTATTTTGGTATACGCTGTCGCTGTAGCGATGCTGATTTTGAGGTTCGAAACATGATCAAAAACTTTGCACAGACATCAGACATGGCATGAAAATAAATATTTTGAGATTTGTTGAGGTATTATCAAAAATGGCTCAATAGTGTGCCCTACACATTTTAACAAAGCATTCCCGGTTCCACGTTTCATAAAGGTATGTGAAGATTGGGAGACATATGTTACAGCTCAAGACCTACAAAAATGTCTTTTGGAGTCATATCGATAATGGATGGATGGATGGTAAACCAAACAGGAAGTCCACCATTTTGACTTTATTTTGGAATTGGGTGCCATTTTTGGCATTTTCTAGAGGTCGTATTTTCACAAACTCCTCCTAGAGCTTTTATCAGATCATTTTCAAACTTTGGGTGTTTCATCCAAACATGTTTAAGATGAAAAGTTATTCAAAGCATTTATTTCGTTGCACGCAGTTGCCATGGCGACATGCTGTTTAAAAAGAAAAATTCTACTGTCTTTGAGGTACTAAATCTGTACTGATCAGCTGAAATAACTTACAATTACATGTGTCAACATTTGCTGTGACAATACTTAAGTACATAATAGTAATGTAAGTAATACTAATATTAAACAGAACTAATATTAAACAGTACATACAGTGGGTACGGAACGTATTCCGACCCCTTGAAATTTTTCACTTTGTCATTGCACACTTTTTCACTGTGTCATTGCAGACATTTGCCAAAATCAAAAAAGTTCATTTTATTTCTCATTAATGTACACTTAGCACCCCATCTTGACAGAAAAAAACAAATGTAGCAGTTTTTGCAAATTTATGAAAAAAGAAAAACTGAAATATCATATATGTCATAGGTAGGGGTGGGCGATCTGGCAAAAATATATCAGGATTGTTTAAAAATAAAATCACGATCACGATTTTCTCACAATTATTTTTTTTATATTGTTTTTTTAAGACTAATTTGCACATTGACCATTTTCCTCATGCTAAACATATAAAACATTTAAAATGTATATAAAACTCTAAAATAAAAAAAAAACGACATTTTAAGTCAGCTAAGCTTTCTGAACAGGTTTTAATTTGAATAGTGACATTTTTTTTATCAAAATGTGCAGTGAATATAAACATAAAAGGTAACATAATGTAAACATAAAGCAGGTCTAGTACTTTGAAGAGTCTTTTAAACCTCTCGTTTTCCACTGTTTTAATGGGAATCATGTCTTCAGCAAGGTAATAGGTCACTGCCTCACTTATTTACACTTACACTGCTTGCTTGTTTGTTTGCTTGTTAAATGACCATTACCGTGGGTTGCGTTAGCTTGGAGCTAGCGGCTGCCTCTGGCTGATCTCCGTTTGCTTTGGCTGTCGGCCCTGACATCCGAACAGAGTCTCTGCAAATTTAGCAAATCACTGGTTTGCGCTTTCTCCGCCGGGGAAAAGCCAAACCAAATCGACACTGTGGATGTGGAGTTTCTTTTCGGGACCAACTCTGCTTCGTGGTGACTTTCCGCGGTAGCCTCCCGCTACACAAACAAACAGGGATGCGGGGAGTGTCATGTACCGTGTGCTGTGATTGGTTGGTTGGGTATACGGGTCAGCGGCTTTGCGCCGCCATTGAGCTAAGAATGTGCCATGTAGACGATCAAATGATCTTTCGGCTTTACGAGATCATGAACACGTTAAACCGCTTAACAATCTAATATCGTCATATCGCCCACCCATAGGCATAGGTATTCAGACTCTGGCGCATTTTATTGAGTAGAGCTCAGTATTGAGTAGAAGCCCCCTTTTGAGCTAGTACAGCCATGAGTCTTCTTGGGAATTATGCAACAAGTTTTTCACACATGGATTTGGGGATCCCCTGACATTCTTCCTTGCAGATCCTCTCTAGTTCTGTCAGGTTGGATGGTGAACATTGGTGCACAATCATTTTCAAGTCTCCCCAGAGATGCTCAATCGGGTTTAGGTCAGGGCTCTGGCTGGGCCAGTCAAGAACGGTCACAGAGTTGTTCTGAAGCCACTCCTTTGTTATTTTAGCTTTGTGCTTGGGTCATTGTCCTGTTGAAAGGTGAACCTTTGGCCCAGTCTGCGGTTTCTGAGCATTGTGGAAGGTTTTCGTACTGGATATCTTTGTACTTGGCTGCATTCATGTTTAATTCAATTGCAACCAGTTGTCCTGTCCCTGCAGCTGAAAAACGCACCCACAACATGATGCTCCCATCACCATGTTTCACTGTAGGGATTGTATTGGGCAGGTGATGAGCAGTGCCTGGATTCCTCCACATATACCGCTTAGAATTAACACCAAAAAATTTAATCTTGGTCTCATCAGACCAGATAATCTTATTTCACATAGTCTCGGAGTCCTGGGAGTTTTTCGGCAAACTCTATGCGGGTGACGGTTGGGTCACTCTGCCATAAAGCCCCGACCGGTGAAGGGCTGCAGTTATCGTTGACTTTGTGGAACTTTCTCCCATCTCCCTACTGCATCTCTGGAGCTCAGCCACAGTGATCTTTGGGTTCTTCTTTACCTTTCTCACCAAGGCTCTTCTCCCACAATAGCTCAGTTTGGCTTGACGACCAGGTCTATGAAGAGTTGTGTTCATCCCAAACTTCTTCCATTTGAGGATTATGGAGGCCACTTTGCTCTTAGGAACCTTGAGTGCTACAGAAATTCTTCTGTAACCTTGAACCAGATCTGTGCCTTGCCACCATATCTGTCTCTGATCACCTTTGATAGTTCCTTCAGCCTCACGATTCTCATTTGCTCTGACATGCACTGTGAGCTGTAAGGTTTAATACAGACAGGTGTGTGCCTTTTTTTTATTTATTTATTTTTTATTTCGGCAAATGGCTGCAATGACACAAAAAGTGAAAAATTTCAAGGGGTTTGAATACTCAGGTCTCCGCAGAGATGCTCAATCAGATTTAGGTCAGGGCTTTGGCTGGACCAGTTAAGAACGGTCACAGAGTTGTTCTTAAGCAAATCCTTTGTTATTTTAGTTGTGTGCTTCAGGTCATTGTCATGTTGAAAGGTGAACCTTTGGCCCAGTCTGCGGTTCTGAGCATTCTGGAAGAGGTTTTTCTCCAGGATATCTCTGTACTTGGCAGCATTCATCTTTCCTTCAATTACAACCAGTCGTCCTGTCCTGAAAAAAAAGAAATTCTTTTGTAACCTTGGCCAGATCTATGCCTTGCCACAATATCTGTCTTTGATCTCCTTGGACAGTTCCTTCGACCTCATGGTTCTCATTTTCTCTGATATGCACTGTGAGCTTTAAGGTCTTATATAGACCTTTCCTGATAAGTCCAATCAGTTTAATTAAACACAGCTGGTCTCCAATAAAAGAGCAGAACCATCTCAAGGAGGATCAGAAGAAATAGCCAGCATGTGAGTTATATATGAAGGTCGCTGCAAAGGGTCTGAATACTTCTGACCGTATTATATTTCAGTTTTTCTTTTTTAATAATATGCAAACATTTCTACATTTCATTTTTTTTCTGTCAAGATGCGGTGCTGAGTGTACATGAATGAGAAATAAAATGAACTTTTTTGATTTTGGCAAATGACCGCAATGACACAGAAAGTGAAACATTTCAAGGGGTCTAAATACTTTCCGTACCCACTGTACAATACAATTTGGTTGGCTTGGACTGGCACTTTCCCCTCAGCTTTCAATGCAGGTAACCTCGAAATTACACCACAAACCACTGTTGGTTATTTTCCTTTCTGAATGGTGTTTTACTATTGTACTATTTTTAATGTTACAATATGTGCTTTTGGTTTAATTTTGATTTACTTCAGTGATTTTTACATACATTTGGTGCACATTAACACAAGAATGCAACAAGTCTGAATTACAGTATGTTACTTGAATGATGTAGTGTAAATCCAGCCCTAAATCCATCACTTTTTTTGTGTGTGTAAGGGTGTGAATTTTTTAAAGACTACAAAGATAGAAACTACACAGCTGAAGGACTTGTGTTCAACTGGAATCAGGTACTTACAAAGTACTTTTTTCATTGATTTATATGATTATTTTATAATTGTCGTTGGCTGTGTAATATTAAGAATGAAGTTTTGACCAACCTTGCATCCTTCTTATTTTCCTGACAGGACTATGTGGATGCTCCCTTGACAATCCCTGCGTGCTTTACCAAGAACCTAAACATTGACTGGGCGCAGTATCAGGTGATTATCTTATATGAGCAAGCCATTGTCTTATGCAGAGCCCGACCGATATGGGATTTTTGGTGCTGATACATATATTGGGGGCTAAGAAAACCCTGCTAGCCAATATATTGGCCTATAACCGATAATAAGGCCCTTATATGAAATAAAAAAATTATGTAGAAGATATATACAATACACAATCATTGATTCTTATAATACTCCAAACATGATTTAAGACAAAGAAACAGAACACTACTAATTTCTAAAACACCGTGGCAATATCAAGTAGTCATATTTACTAGCTATTGAAAGTTCCATCTGCCAAAAGTAAATGCTAGAGAAAACAGAGTGAGAAAAAAAACATGGACTATAAAAGAAAATTTGAAATAACAAAACATGTAACATGTTAAAAGATTTAAAGCTGCCATGCATAATTTTTTTTTTATTTTTGTTAAAAAATTTTTTAAAATTCCACTGAAGCCACTGCTAGAGGAAATGACACAATGGCGATTAAGCCTACCAGCTCCTCTTACGTCTTGCTGTATTTTATCTTGTATTTTTCCACTTGTGTCCACTGGATACAGTCCTGTTCTGGCGCACTGAAAATTATGTCTAGCAATGGGCAGAGGGTGGCCACTCATCTCTGGTTTGTAAAAAACGAACTAAACATAGTATTTTGCATTTCTGTAGCAGAAAATAATCTTCCAATAATTACCCCTTTCAAATAATCAAATTTATTATTATTTTTTTAAAACTCATTCACTCCTGCTGACAAGCAGCTACTGGATATGTAATCATATATTCAGAGGTGGGCATTTTACTAAATTTGGCTGGTCTGTCATTCATCATCCGTCAGCGGCCAGGGTACCTGTCCGTCATTCGTCAGTCGGTCATTTTTCGTGACGACTGAATTGTAATCGTCAATCCATCAGTGAGCCTCTTGGTCCGTCAGTCAGCCCCCCCCAAAAACGTCACAAAAACAGACATTGACTGATACGGTTAGTGACGATTACATTGACGGATGACAACCCACTTCCGTCATTCGTCAGTCCGCCTAGTTAAGGTGTCCCATCATTCATCAATCGTCAGCAAAATGGGCAGGTAGGTCAGTCTGACCGAATGCCCATCTGTGCATATATCAATAGTATGAAACTGGGACTGCTCGTGGATTAGTTAATGCCATGGGATCGACCGACACTCCCTTGGCAATCAATATCAGTCATCCAATATCGACTTTATGGGCACCCCTGGCCTACGTCAATCACAAAGCGTCAGGTCTGTTGTTGAAATGCAGTATTCCAACCTAGGGGTCGGCAGAAGCTATGCAATGCAGCTTTAATACATGGGACTAAACTAGATTTTAAGTAACAATGTAGCTGCTTCCAAAACATGCATTACCAAATTAGTTGGAACAATTTCAAAAGACAGTTTTTCATTTTCTTAAATTATTTCTACTTTTTTTTTATTTGGAGCCCTGGTAAATTTCACATTGCAGTTTGAAGTGAAGTGGGACACTGTATAGTTATATATTAAAGTAGATAATGGAGCTGGCTTTGTGAAGGACATGGCTGTGCAGGAAAGATTATGGTCATAATGTTCATAAAATGATTTATTGAATTACTCTTTATTCATTTACAACATACATTCTTTATTTTGAACTAGGTTTCATGTTCTGTTGTCTAAAATGTATTTTTCCAAAGTGTAAATGCAGACTTCATTCATGCAGTTTTTCTTAGACATCAAGTTGAACCACCTCAATCGAGGCACGGTGAAGTGAAGAGATGTCGTAAGCCCTTATAATAAATTTTTTGGCTATCAAAATAAAGCTCTCCGCAAAAGGCAACTGCATCAATTATTTGTGCCTTGTGGTTGCAACAGTTAAGTTGCATAATTTGAAACCAGAAGTTTACATTAAGACTAAACGTTTCCTCTTCTACGTTAATTAGGATTAGCATATTATTTCTTTTAGCTGCTAAATGACAATAATGAGATAAGAATTTTCAAAAACAATCTTTCATTGCTTTCTTCTAAGTCAGAAATTTACATATATGTAATTTGTATTCTGTACCATTGCCTTTAAACTGTCTGACTTGGGTCAAATGTTTTTTGTTCATCTTTCCACAAGCTTCAGTTGTTGGCAGAAATGTTGGCCCCTTCCTCCAGACAGAAATAGTGTAACTGAGCCAAGTTTGTAGTATGCCTTGCTACTGCTGCGGAATCAATTGCAACTGAACTGTTCTTTTTGACTTTGACCACATGACATGCCTTCAAAAATTACGGTCTATGTCCTCGCGTGCATCTGTCGTTTATTTGTTTATTTTAAGAAGGGGGTGCGCGGGTTGTAATGGCTTCTTCCTGTCAAGAGTGGCCTTTCAGCGCATATAGGTACAATACTCATTTCACTGTGGGTAATAACACACGCTTACCAGCGTCAGTCAGCATCTTCACAAGATCTTTTGCTTTTGTTCTTGGGTTGATATGCACATTTGGACCAAAGCACGTTCATCTCTGGGACACAGAACCCGACTCTCGGCTAAGTGGTATGATGGCTCGAGTCGTTTATACTTGTGTATACTTGTTTGATAAGATGAATGTGGCACCTTCAAGTATCTGGAAATTGCACCATAGGATGAACCACACTTGTGCAAGTCCGGAGTTCGCTTCCTAATATCTTGAAAGATTTTTTTTTCACTTACCCCTGATGTTGCACAATGATGCAGTGTGTTTCAGTTGTGCCTTCAAATACATGTCTCTCTAACTCAAATCTGCTGCACTTTATCGGGTCTTGTATGTGTATGTATGTGAGGGGAAGGGGCAGCCCTGCATTGCACAAGACACACAGCAGCAGAGCGACAGAATCACAGCGCAACAAAAAAATGAACGCATTGGTCACATACAGTGGGTACGGAAAGTATTCAGACCCCTTGACATTTTTCACTCTCTGTGTCATTGCGGCCATTTGCCAAAATCCCTATTTCTCGTTAAAATGGAAATCAACCCAAACATTTTTTTTCAAGAATATGTTCCCAGCAGGCCCACTAGTTGAAACACGGCATTCTGATTAATATTGCGTTTGTGGAATATGAGTTAAGCAGCAAAATGCACCCATATTTAGCCAGGGGGCGGCCATTTTGTCACTTCTGTTGACTGAAAATGACATCACAACTGCTCACAACGGCCAATCATGGCTGACTTGTTTTCTGAAGCTGAGCCGTGATTGGTCGTTATCTGAGCCCTGAGCACTTGTGATGTCTTTTCAGTTGACAGAAGCAACAAAATGGCTGCCCCGTGGCTAAATATGGGTGGATTTTGCTGCTTAACTCATATTCCACCAATGCAATATTTATCAGAATGACTTGTTTCAACTAGTGGGCTTGAAAAGTTTATATTCTTGAAAAAAAAAATGTTTGGGTTGACTTCCACTTTCATGTACAATCAGCACCCCGTCTTGACAAAAAAACTGAAATGTAGACATTTTTGCTCATTTATTAAAGAAGAAAAACTGAAATATCATATGGTCTTCACAGCCTGACACATTTTTATTGAGCAGAAGCATCTTTTTGAGCGAGTTACAGCCATGAGTCTTCTTAGGAATGATGCAACAAGTTTTTCACACCTGGATTTGGGGATCCCCTGCCATTCTTCCTTGTAGATCCTCTCCAGTTCTGTCAGGTTGGATGGTGAACGGTGTTGGACAGCCATTTTCAGGTCTCCCCAGAGATGCTCAATCGGGCTTAGGTCAGGGCTCTGGCTGGGCCAGTCAAGAATGGTCACAGAGTTGTTCTGAAGCCACTCCTTTGTTATTTTAGCTATGTGCTTGGGTCCTGTTGAAAGGTGAACCTTTGGCCCAGTATGAGATCCTGAGCACTGAGGAAGACGTTTTCCTCTAGGATATCGTTGTACTTGGCTGCATTCACCTTTAATTCAATCACAACCAGTCGTCCTGTCCCTGCAGCTGAAGAACACCCCCACAACATGATGCTCCCACCACCATGATTCACTGCAGGGATTGTATTGGGCAGGTAATGAGCAGTGCCTGGGTTTCTCCACCCATACCGCTTGGAAATAACACCAAAAAGTTCAACCTTGGTCTCATCAAACCAGAGAATCTTATTTCTCATAGTCTGGGAGTCCTTCTTGTGTTTTTCGACAAACTCTATGCGGGTGACGGTTGGGTCACTCTGCCATAAAGCCCCAACCGGTGAAGGGCTGCAGTGATTGTTGACTTTGCGGAACTTTCTCCCATCTCCCTACTGCATCTCCGGAGCTCATCCACAGTGATCTTTGGGTTCTCCTTTACCTCTCTCACCAAGGCTCTTCTCCCACGATTGCTCGGTTTGGCTGGACGGCAAGGTCTTTGAAGAGTCGTTCATCCCAAACTTCTTCCACTTGAGAATTATGGAGGCCACTTTGCTCTTAGGAACCTGGAGTGCTGCAGAAATTATTTTGTAACCTTGTCTGCATCTGTGCCTTGCCACAATATCTGTCTCTGATCTCCTTGGACAGTTCCTTCGACCTCATGATTCTCATTTTCTCTGACGTGCACTGTGAGCTTTAAGGTTTCATATAGACAGGTTGTGTGCTTTTCCTAATCAAGTCCAATCAGTTTAATCAAACTGAGCTAGACTCCAATAAAGAAGTAGAACCATCTCAAGGAAGATCAAAAGAAATGGACAGCATGTGAGTTAAATATGAACATTTTTTTCAAAGGGTCTGAATATTTCTGACCATATGATATTTCAGTTTTTCTACATCATACATTCAAAAATTTCTACATTTCTGTCAGTTCTTTTTTCTTTCAAGATGGGGTGCTGAGTGTACATTAATGAGAATTAAAATGAACTTTTTTGATTTTGGCAAATGGCTGCAATGACACATAAAGGGAAAAATTTCAAGAGGTCTGAATACTTTCCTGACCCACTGTATTTACCTATGTCGATTTATTGGTGATGCGCTATAATCAGCCCACCGATAAATCGGTAGTGCAGTGCCAAACCTGAGTTTGACCTCTCTCTCCAACTTGATTGCATCTAATTGTAGCCCCATAATATAGAATCTGTTTTGTGTGTTGTCCTCCTCCTGTGTTTTCAGTCGTGGGACCTGGTGGAACAGACGCAGAACTACCTGAAGCTACTTCTACATATCATCAACAGTGATGGTAAGGAGTGCAATTTTTTTCATGAGAAACAGCTCCACCAAGGTCGTCTGATGAGAATTTTACTGCCCCTCCCCCCTCCTCCCACTACGGTTCATTGTTTGTGCCCACTATATGTGTATTTTATTATATTTTTCGTAGTATATTTAGTGTGCCCCCACATTTGGGCAAGGATGTGCTTACTACGTCACATACATGCCAGGTAAGAAGTGGACAAACAATGCAAAACAAAATAAACACTGCCGTCTGTGGGCACTGGGACTTGTAAAACACAGCTAGCTCCCAATATGACGCAAAAAGGAGCATGCATAGGCTACTTGGCGTAGCTCATAACTAAGTGTATGTTTTCAGCTGTTGAACTAAAATGGTAATAGCTTTAGCAAAATCCCCAGCCACCAGAATGTCAGAGGAGATTTGAGGAGATGTAAGCATTACATGTTATATTTAATGTTTATCAGCATTTTCTGAAGAATTTGGGGGGTTTGAATCATTTTTTCCATTACGGGGGGATTCGACTGTAGAGTAAATATACAAGTTGTTTAAAAAGATATATTGCTACAGAAAGCCTAAAATGTGGGTGCGTGTGTGGGTGTATATATATGTGTGTGTATATATATCGGGATTAATCACATTTTTTCACTCGTAGTTCATCGCACATTTTATTTATTGTAAAGAAAAATCCTTTGATTTTTGTGTCCCATTAGTTTCTTGAATTTTAATACCCTTAACATGATCAAGAGGATTGATTTTCTTATGCAAATACTTTATTAAAGGGAGGTCAACCCAAACGTATTTTTTTTCAAGAATATGCTCTTTGCAAGCCCACTACGGCCTCCGAAGATAAGGAAGAACAACTTTTAAGGTTCACACTATACCAAAAACGTACGTCACGACAGTCACGGACGGGCCAGGGGGACTCAGCCGCGTGTTAGCCGAGCAATTCATCCTTATCGTCAATATTTTGAAGCAGAAGTAATGCCTCCTCTACTCTAAAGCTTTTTTTTAATATACATGTATGGAACATGGTCACAAGCAGCCTTTATCAATGCAGCCGCTGGTTGGTATGGAAACCTTAGTTACACGATCCAAAAAATTGACGTCAAAAGGGGGTTGGGTTATGGTACATTTTTTAGAAAAAATAAGTAAAAGCAAACCATCTAAGATATTCTAAGAAATTACACCAGAATAAAAAATACACTAACAATCAAGATCTATTAATTTTGTAAATTGTTAAGACACTGAAATCTTTAAACACTCAGCAACAATAGCCTATGACACACCAATTTATTCAAGTTAAAGTCAAGTTTTCATTATGTATACATGTATACACTTTTTGTGATAAAAAAAAATACATACAATAACAGTTACAATTATTGCTAACTATATTAAAGCTCTTTTTATAATGAAAAAAAATACAGTAACTTTAAAAAGTCTTTATAAAATTTTATGCACTTTTTAGGAATTGAAATCTTTGAATGTTCAACAGCATATTGTAACGAATTGGGTTATCTGTGTTGTGGTCGGATTTGTGTGTTGCTGAGTTGTGATGTTTCCGAGGTTCATGAATGCATCGTACGGCAAGCGAGGGTGCGCGAGCAGTTGTACTTGGATTAATAAAAACGTGATAATTAAACTACGTGTGATGGCGTGTTCCTGGAAGACGCTACAATATGATAAATCTCGCTATTTAAGTTTGACGTTTTGGGCTAAAAAGACTGCTTGCTTCCTCGTCTAAGAAACATCCACAGTCGGATTATGCCGTGCATGTTAGACGTGCTAGCCACAACATAGCCGCAAATTTCATGTAGCAATGTCGGCACATACATATATATATATATATATATATATATATATATATATATATATATATGTATATATATGTATATGTATATATATGTATATGTATATATATGTATATGTATATATATGTATATGTATATATATGTATATGTATACGTATATGTATATATATATATATATATATATATATATATATATATATATATATACATATATGTACACCCAGCTGTGTGTACTTCCATTGCGAGCCATGATGTTGGTTTTTTCGTATTGTACAATTTATTTGTCCAACAGACGACAAGTCTGCAAGCAACAAGTTACCTATTTTGCACACTCCCCTCCTTCACACTTCCCTGCCTTCAAAATAAAAGCATACCAGCAAACCACTACACAGCAGGTTTGCTACGGCGTATTTCCGGAAATAGGGAAGTGCATAATGTGCCAGTGTCATACTTGAGTGCTGCGCGTAGCTTGATTTTCCTCCCGGACACAATTTCAAAACGGTTTTGAAAGACGCCTGAAAAGAAGCCTTTCACAGAATAGGCTGAGATGAAATTTGGCCGCCTTGCGAGCATGTCAACTTCCGGCCATGCTTAGTCCAGGCATTTTTTAAAATTTGTCACCCCCCACCCCTCCGCCCCAAAAATGGGCATCTGGCCGGGTCGGAGGGTCCGACCGGTCCGGCCCAGGGACGGACTGCCCAGCTCTAAGCTTCAACTCTCTAAATTTGTTGAAATAGTTGAAAAACCTCTTCTGGTGAAGTTTTGTCTAAATCAGGAAAAATGTACCCCTGCCTCAATGACCTTGAATTTTGCCCATAAGACACCCAAGTTGCGTTTGTTGTCTAGAGGTAACTGTGACATAGTGATTCAAATTTGTATTAAAATAACAGTTTTAACATCCATCCATCCAATATGAACACTGCTTATCCACACAAGGTTCGCGGGAGTGCTGTAGCCTATCCCAGCTGTCTTCGGGCAGCAGGCAGGGGACACCCCGAATTGGTCGCCAGCCAATCTCAGGGTACACAGAGACAAACAAACATCCGCACTCACAACCACACCGAGGGGCAATTAAGAGTGCCCAATCAACCTACCATGCATGTTTCGGGAATGTGGGAGGAAACCGGGGTACCCGGAGGAAACCCACGCAGGCACAGGGAGAACATGCAAACTCCACACAGGAAGGCCGTAGCCAGAATCGAAACCAAGACCTCTGAACTGTGAAGCAGACGTGCTGACCAGTCGACCACCGTGCCTCCCCAGTTTTGACATCAAAATATTAAATTGTCTGAAACTTTAACACTGACTGTTAAATGTTGTTGGACTGTATGTTAAACTGTTACACTGCCTTCGAAACTTTTCTTTTTGGAGTCCAAAAAGGAATTCTGTAGAATGTCACAAAACAACTTGAAAGAGGAGTTGCTGAGAAGTTGCTGCTCATCACTGGTTAGCTCATTCTGAGCCAGAAAAAATACCTTATCCTCCTCATTTGTGACAATATTTAAGGCATTGGCAGCATTTCTTAAAGACTTCTTCAGGGATTGCCTGAGCATCACCTTGCCCCTTGTTTTGTTTGAGATTACGTAACTCATTGAAAAGCTATTCTATTTTTGCCAGGGTAGTGTCTATTCATTGCAATGGTCAATCGCAATGACGCATCACTCCCTGCCTCCTTCACAGACTTCTTGTTTTGCTCAATATGGCAGATAAAAGTCCTTCTTCAGAGTGAAGTTAAGAGTCACAAATGTCTTCAATTGGAGCAATCAAATAATTCTGCTTATCTGCAGCCATGATTTAAAGATAGCACCTCAGCCAAATGCCAAATCAAAACAGTGCAAAACCAAATATCAACCAAAACCCTTATGTATTGATTTGTTTTACAATATTTGACCACAATGACAAGCTTGGTTTTGGAATATACTATCCCTGGACACAGTGGAATTGAGGAAACAAAGAGCATTTTAAACTCCAGCACTGATATGTTATTGTCCTTTTGTCAGCCATAAAACGAAATGAGGCTAAACTTCAAGAGCATCGAGGCAGGGGTAAATCTTGTCAGAACTGGGAAAATTTTCACCAGAGGAGTTTTTCCAACTATTCTAACACATTCAGGGGGTTGGAGCTGAAAAAATACAAGTTTTAAAATTTAATTTAGCCCTTTGGATGGACCACCTAATATATATATATATATGCTCCAGCAGCTCTGGCTCACCGGTGAGCCTTTTCGTGTGTTTTTTTCTACCTTACTATTATTTTACCTCATACCTTTTTCACATAATCGATGGTCTTAAACTTGCGTAGCAATGGACACCCAAATTGCGGTATTCTTGCTGCTGCTGGTGGCTATTTTTTGCGCTATCGTGTCCGGAGCCGCGCCCCCATTGTTTACAGCCGGAATCAGCTGTTAGCACTCCGTGGTAACCCCGTGCTAACCCCGTGCCGGGTCGTTGAATTGGACAGCTTCCAAATCATACACGGACAGGACGCTGGAGAGTGGTAAGAGGAAAGGAGGAGGGCTGACTGTGTTTGTGAACGATAGATAGTGTAATCCTGGGCACATCACGATAAAGGAGCAGCTTTGCAGCAGGGATATTGAGCTGTTAGCTGTTGGCTTGAGGCCATTTTACATCCCACGAGAGTTTAGTCATGTGATCGCGGTGACCGTCTACGTCCCCCCCGCTGCCAACGGCGACACAGCCTGTAATGTCTTGACTGCAGCCGTGAGCAGGCTACAAACACAGCACCCAAATGCCCTGCTACTCATCTCTGGTGCCTTCAATCATGCCACCCCTTCCTCCTCTCTGCCTTCATTCACACAGTATGTCACCTGCCACACCAGAGACAATAAAACACTGGACCTTTTCTATGCCAATACCAAGGAGGCATACACATCACTGCCCCTCCCCCCGCTGGGCAAAGCTGATCACAACCTGGTGGCTCTCCAGCCTGTGCACAAACCTCTAGTCCGCAGGCAGCCAGCTGTGACCCGCACGGTTCAGAGATGGTCTGGTGAGGCCGAGGAGGCCTTAAAGGACTGCTTCAGCACAACTGTGTGGGAAGTATTCAGCGATACTCACGGGGAAGACATTAATAGTCTAACGGACGCTGTTACAGACTATATAAATTTCTGCATGGAGAACACCAAACCCACTAGGACAGTAAGGTGTTTCTCTAACAACAAACCCTGGATCACACCAGACATAAAAGCTCTCCTGAAGGAGAAGAAGAGAGCTTTTGCGTCAGGCAACAAAGAGGAGCGGAAGATTGTGCAGCGCCAGCTGAGGAGGAGGATCAGAGAGGGGAAAAGGTCCTACAGGAAGAGTATAGAGGAGCAGCTGCTGCAGAATAATGCCAGGAGAATCTGGAGGGGCCTGAAGACCATCTCAGGCCACGGACACCCCAAGACCCGGACTAGGGGGGACTTGCAGTGGGCAAATGAGCTGAACCTCTTTTTCAATAGGTTCGATCAGATGCCTGCCCCCACTCAGTCTCTCCTGCTGCAGCCTCCACGTACTCCTCCTGCTGGGTCTGTCACCCTCTTCTCCAGCTCCCGACTACACCAGACAGCCACCACTCCCTTATGCCCAGCCTTGGCCTTCACAACATCTCAGGTGAAGAACCAGCTGAAGAAGATGAAGGCGAGGAAGGCAGCGGGTCCAGATGGCATCAGCCCCCAGCTCCTCAAATCCTGCACATGACCAGCTGTGTGGAATTGTCCAGCACATGTTCAACCTAAGCCTGAAGCTGGGCACGGTGCCCCAGCTATGGAAAACATCCTGCCTGGTCCCGGTGCCAAAGACCCCCCCACCCGAAGGAGCTCAACAGCTTCAGACCAGTGGCGCTGACGTCTCACCTGATGAAGACCCTGGAGAGACTGGTCCTCGTCCACCTGCGCCCTCTGGTGAGCTCCTCAATGGACCCACTCCAGTTCGCATACCAGCCTGGCATCAGTGTGGATGATGCCATCATCTACCCCCTCCACACTTCACTGTCCCACCTGGAGAAGGTGGGGAGCACTGTAAGGATAATGTTCTTTTATTTCTCCAGTGCTTGCAACACCATCCAGCCCACCCTATTGGGAAACAAGCTGGAGCGGAAGCGAGTGGCCCACCACCTCACCACATGGATCCAGGACTACCTCACAAACCGGCCACAGTATGTGAGGACACAGGACTGTGTGTCTGACGTGCTCCTCTGTCTTGGCTCCCTTCCTGTTCGCCCTCTACACCTCGGACTTCAACTACACCACCCCTACCTGTCACCTGCAGAAGTTCTCTGACGACTCTGCGATTGTCGGCCTCATCACAGGCGGAGATGATCGGGAGTACAGAGAACTTTCTCAGGGTTTTGTGGACTGGTGCCAGCAGAACTGCCTCCTGATCGATGGGGGCAAATCCAAAGAAATGGTGGTGGATTTCTGTAGGCGCCATCACTCTGCACCTGCACCAGTGAATATCCGGGAACAGATGTTTAGAGGGTCTCAACTTAAAAGTACCGAGGTGTTCATCTGAACAATAAACTGGACTGGAGCGACAACACAGACGCTGTCTATAGGAATAGTCAGAGCAGACTCTTCCTACTCAGGAGACCGAGATCTTTTGGGGTTCAAGGGACACTCCTCAGGAACTTTTATGACTCGGTGGTTGCATCGGTCATTTTCCAGGGAGTGGTCACCTGGGCATGCGGCATCTCGGCCGGGGACAAGAAGCGGCTGGACAAACTGGTCAGGAGGGCTCTGTCCTGGGCTGCTCCCTGGACTCTGTGGACTCAGTGGGGGACAGGAGGATGATGGCCGAGCTGTCTTCAATGCTGGACAACGCGGCCCACCCCCTCCAGGGCACCCTAACAGCACTCCACAGCTCGTTCAGTGACAGACTCTTACACCCTCGCTGTGCAAAGGAGAGATTGCGCCACTCCTTCTTGCCTGTTGCTGTCAGACTCTTAAACAAGAACATTGTGTAGTCTCTACAAACTGGCGGACATTTGTGCAATTGTGCAGTCCTGCACCTGATTTTATATCGTGCAATACTCAACATTCCCCACTACTGTTAGTCAAGTTTTATTTTTATCAAATGCTGTTCCTTATATTTCACTGCAGCACTGCAGCACTGTCACTTACTTAGAGTATTTTTCCTCTGTACTATTTACAGGCTAAAATGAGTGTTTCTTCATACTTTATGTGGATGTATGTTGATGTGTATATGCATGTGTATATACACATACTGACTGCGTATATTTACATAGTCTTGATTCTGAATGTTTGCCGTTAATGTTCTACATTAATAGCTACATTATGCCGCCGTCTCTGTGTGACCTATATCTTTGCTGCTGTAACACTGACAATTTCCCCACTGTGGCATCAATAAAAGCCTTCTTATCTTATCTTCTTATCTTATCTTCTTATCTTATCTTCTTATCTATTTACTGCACAGAACCCGTTGAACGAATCCGAGTGAAAATTTGTCAGAAAAGCCTCAAGACTTTGCTCTTGCTCTACGCCGAATATTGTAACTTTTCGACGAAGGGCATGGCCTTGACGGTGCCGCAAAATCAGATTATTCAACGTGACAATAAATACAGTTTTAACTTGACTCGGATCATCCAAACATCTCGAAATTTTTCATATTTGATGATAGCCAAAGGCTGAAGACATCTACGAACTTATTTTTCATCGTAGTGGTAGCGCCACCTAGTGGCTGAAGGAAATACATGTTTTTTTTTTCTTTGATGTATTTATCCTTGCAGGTTAACCAGGTCGACCTCAGAATTGCTCGGAAGACTGTTAAACTACGATATTTGTGATTTATCGTAAAAAGCTGTCACCGTGGCAACGGGCAGTTTGCAAATAAAACTATGCTGATTTTGACGGTCTAAACATGTATGAAATCTCACGATACTGTGCATACACATCAGGCCTGGTGAAATCTTTTTTGTTGTTTTATGTCGCAATTGTTTAAAAAATGGCTCGCTAGCGCCCCCTAGATTAAAAAAAAAAAAATCAGCCCCGGTTGTACATTTCACCTATATCTACGAAAATTTGATGGTATATCTAACAGGTTAACACCTACAAAAAAGTCTCTTGGAGTTATGTGCTAAACCTAACAGGAAGTCCGCCATTTTGAATTTACTTACTTTAAAAGCAGCTGTAATGGGATTCACGTGATAATATCTTGTCCAAATGTCACACATTTGATGAGAGTCTACACCTGAAGACAACTACGAACTAACTTTTCATCGTAGTGGGAGCACCACCTACTGGCTAAATAAAGTACGTTTTATTCTTTCATGTTTCTCTCCTGGCAGGTTAGTCAGATCTCCGTCATACTTGCTTGAAAGAGTGTTTAGGCCTTCATGATGTTAAAACACGAAGTTTGAGATTTTTGGCAAAAAGGTGTTGCCATGGTAACGCAGTTTACTAATAACACAATGCTGATTTTGAGAATGTAAACATGCAGGAAAAATCCTGAAACTTTGCACACATAGAAGGCCTGGTAAAATAATCAATAATTAATTATTCAACGGTCCAATCTTTCAAAGATGGCTCGCTACCGCCCCCTAGAAAACGTTTAATGCCCCCTAGAAAACGTTGCACGCTTCACCAACATGTACTAAAATTTGCGAGTATATAAAACAGAAAGAGACCTACAAAAAAGCCTCTTGGTGCCATATAATAAACCTAAGAGGAAGTCCGCCATTTTAAATTTACTTGAAAGTTTGGACTCACCTTGACGACAAAAGCTGCTGTTACTTGATCCACGTGATCATTTTGATTATTCAATTCCGATGTGCGAGCATCCCAACGTGTCGGTACCCCAACATTGCCAGGGCTACGAGGGCCCTTTATAGCTGCTTGCAGCTCTAGTTTTTCTTTTCTTTTTTTACAATATCCTGAGCTTTTATACATTATTGCAAGCTTTTTATCGGAAACATCCCCACAATATCGTGATAAGTATCGTATCGCGAGGTTCTGGATTGTTTATCGGTCTATATTAGAAGTTGAGTTACATCATGTTCCATGAAACAGTGATTTGTAGGACGTGACAAAGCTCCTGATTTGTTTACATTATTGTTAGGGTTGGAACGATACACTTGTCCCGATCCGATACAGATCCTGATACTCGGGTTGCGATCCGATACATATTGTGGTTCCTCAATATTATAAAAATATATTTTTTAAAAACTGAGGCATGTGTTTCCACAGTTTTAACTTAAGTGCCATTTGACATTTCAAGTGTCACGATTGAAAAGTGTATGAACTGTTCCAGTAACTGTTCTTTACACACAGGAATGCAAAATTATCTGTCAGAAACAGGAAAGGCAGGAGAGCAGTCAAAAATGTTTATTTGAATGTCTGTCCTGTGTGACCGGGGTGAAGTGGAGTTCCGGTGAGGTGGCAAGTGGGCCGCAGGTGTGGGGCTCAAGCAGGCAGGCAGGCAGTAAGGGTTCACAAGAACGATGATGGCAATGAGTAATCTGTGGTCAGAGAAAAGACAACTAAATATACACTTGTATACGCAAGGTAGAGCTCAGTACTAGGTGCTAGATATGCTACAAACTTCTTGTACAGGTAACGCGAAGACAATCTGGCGATGTGTTAGCGACCTAGAGCATATTAAGTAGTGGCGGTGATTAGGGAGCTTGGACTGAGCGGCCGACAACTCCCAACACACCAAATCTGCAAAGCCTCCAAAACACACACACCTACACCCACACACACATTTCACGGTGCTGAGGCAGCACACCTGACAATATTAATAAAATTCCAATCGTTTAAAGACTTCAAATGTTCCAAAAGTACGTTATAGAACGTGCAAAACATAAGTATTCTGCGCTCCCTAAGTAGACAGTACAATTTGGCAAATAACAAACAGTCCCTCAAAATGAGTCATATGTTGCTGGTTTCAAGCTGTTTATTACACTCCAGTTGAAATTAACTGTAAAACTAAACACAAAACAGAGAGAATTACACACACACACACCCACCCACACCCCCACACCCCCACCCACGCACACACACACACACACACACACAAACAGGACAATACATAAGGTATCAAAAGTATCGATACTTCATCAATGTATTGTTACTTGGTATCGGCATGAAAAGTATTGCGATACATTACAAAACTATATTTTTTCCCCAGCTCTAATTATTGTTGTATTCTGCACTACAAACATCTTGTAAAGCCTCGACAATCTGGCGATGTGTTGGCAGACCAGACCACCTTAACCCGTTGTCGGTCCCCGGCCCACCCGTGGGGGCTATGGCGTCGTGGCCGCAGGACACACTACATACTGAACAACTTCAAAGTATTCTTGGGCATGTTATATATGGTTAGAAAACTGAGTTTCCGCAGATTCAAATGATACCAAACATTATACGATACAATCGTATCTGCCGGCTCGGCGAGCATTTTAGTCAAAACAATCGCTAACACACAAAAAATATGGAACTCACCATTTCATCCTCAAATGTCCGACACAATTTCATAATCCATCATCAATGATCATATTACGTCGACAAGGGTCCATTAAAAGTATTATAGTTAGTCCACAACAAGCCTGACATCCATAAAGCCACGTTATTAGCTGCTACAACTGTTAAGATAAGATAAGGCCTTTATTAATCCCACAGTGGGGAAATTTTCAGTGTTACAGCAGCAAAGATATAGGTCACACAGAGAGGGCGGCATAATGTAGCCGTCAATGTAGAACATTAACGTCAAACATTCATAATCAAACCTATGTAATTATACACAGTAAATATGTGTATATACACATGTATATACACACCAACATATATCTACATATAAAGTATGAAGAAACACTCATTTTAGCCTGTACATACAGAGGAAAAGTACTCTAAGTAAGTGACAGTGCTGCAGTGAAATATAAGGAACAGCATTGGATTAGAGTAAAACTAGACTAACAGTGGTGGGCAATGTTGTGTATTGCACGATATAAGCTCAGGTGCAGGACTGAACAATTGCACTAATGTCCGCCAGTTTGTAGAGACTACACAATGTTCTTGTTAAAGAGTCTGACAGCAGCAGGCAAGAAGGAGCGGCGGAATCTCTCCTTTGCACAGCGAGGGTGTAACAGTCTGTCACTGAAGGAGCTGTGGAGTGCTGTTAGGGTTCCCTGGAGGGGGTGGGTCAACCCGTCCAGCATTGATGACAGCTTGGCCATCATCCTCCTGTCCCCCACTGAGTCCACAGAGTCCAGGGAGCAGCCCAGGAGCAGCCCTCCTGACCAGTTTGTCCAGCCGCTTATTGTCCGGGGCCGAGATGCCGCCTGCCCAGGTGACCACTGCCTGGAAAATGACCGATGCAACCACCGAGTCAGAAAAGTTCCTGAGGAGTGTCCCCTGAACCCCAAAAGACCTCAGTCTTATGAGTAGGAAGAGTCTGCTCTGACTCTTCCTATAGAGCGTCTGTGTTGTCGCTCCAGTCCAGTTTATTGTTCAGATGAACGCCCAGGTATTTGTAAGTTGAGACTCTCAACATCTGTTCCCTGGATATTCACTGGTGCAGGTGCAGAGTGATGGCGCCTACAGAAATCCACCACCATTTCTTTGGATTTCCCCGTATTGATCAGGAGGCGGTTCTGCTGACAGCAGTCCACAAAACACTGAGTAAGTTCTCTGTACTCCCGATCATCTCCGCCTGAGATGAGGCCAACAATCGCAGAGTTGTCAGAGAACTTCTGCAGGTGACAGGTAGGGGTGGTGTAGTTGAAGTCCGAGATGTAGAGGGCGAACAGGAAGGGAGCCAAGACAGTTCCCTGCGGGGCCCCCGTGCTGCAGAGGAGCACGTCAGACACACAGTCCTGTGCCCTCATATACTGTGGCCGGTTTGTGAGGTAGTCCTGGATCTATCCAGCGGGCTGGAAGAGAGGTTTGATCCTAGAGACATGGATGCTGGGGTGAACACGTAGATTGGCGGGGAGCCCAAGGGGTATGGCACACGGGTTCACCAGAGGCACAATATCAAAGGGACTAATGAAGCGGGGGGACAGTTTCTGGGAATCAACCTTGAGGAGCAGATTCCTTGTGCTGAGCCACACTTTTTGCCGGACAGAGTAGGCAGGAGCAGGGATGGAGCGGCGGTTAGCCTGCACACGAGAACTCGCGGAGGACCGGAGTAGAGAGGAACGGGCTTGTCTCCATACTCTGGAACACCGGTGGATATGAGACTGCACTGAAGGAACCCCCAGGTTGCTCTCCTGCGATGGGAACAGCGGCGGTTGGTAGCTTAGGGAGCACTGGAATGGAGACATACCTAAGGAGGAGCTTTGCAAAGAGTTAAGTGCATACTCAACCCACAAAAGCTGAGTACTCCATGAGGCGGGATGGGATTGAGTGATGCAACGGAGTGCAATCTCCAGCTGCTGGTTGGTGCGCTCACATTGGCCATTGGTCTGAGGATGGTAATCAGATGAGAGACTGAAACCATTGTCAAGGGCTGTACAAAATGCTTTCCACACCTGCGAGGTGAACTGAGGTCCCCTGTCGGAAACAATGTCAGCAGGGATCCCGTACAGGCGGTAAACATGCTGGACAAGTCAGCGGTCTCTTTCGCAGAGGGGGGCTTGGGAAGGGCTATAGAGTGCGCCACCTTACAGAACCTATCCACCACAGTAAGAACAAGAGTGTTGCCATTAGAGGGTGGAAGTCTAGAGCAATATGTGGCCATGGGCGCTTGGAGACAGGGAGTGGCAGAAGCAAACAAGAAGCAGGTTTGGAGGACGTTTTATTGTGGGCACATACGGTGCATGCTGATACAAACGGCCACATATCCTCCACCATGGTGGGCCACCAGAAGTGTTGACGGATGAATGTTAACCTTCTGCGGACTCCCGGGTGAAAGGTAAGTCGTCAGGAGTGGCCCCACTGCAGTACTTGAGAGCGGACGGAGCCGGGGACATACAAAGAGTTCAGGGAGCCCCCACCTGGACCTGGTTGGTTTACGTGGGCATCCTTCACTGCTTCCTCTATTTCAAAAGTAAGAGATACTGTAAAGCAGGTGGGTATCAAGATCAACTCAGCACTTTCTGTCTTCTTTAGTAGAAAATTGGCAGGACAGGGCATCAGGTTTGATATTTTTGGTCCGTGGACAATAGGACAAAGTGAATGTGAATCGGTCAAAAAACAATGCCCACCGGGCTTGACGGGAACGTAACCTCTTAGCAGAGCGAATATACTGTAGGTTCTTGTGATCTGTTCATACCACGTACGGGTGTTCAGCTCCCTCCAAAAAATGCTGTCATTCCTCTAGTGCCATCTTCACTGCTAGGAATTCCTTGTCTCTGACCACATAATTTTTCTCCACCTGGGACAGCCTGTGTGAGAAGAAGGCACAGGGGTGGACCTTACCATCCTAGGTAGTTGGGACAGCACTGCACCGACCCCGCCTCCGAAGCGTCAACTTTGATGATCAATTGCCTATTCGGATCTGGGTGGACAAGGGCAGGAGCGGAACCGAGATCAAAGTGAGAGTGGTGAGGGGTGCTGCTACCCGACTGTAGTTCTGAATACACCCTCGATAGAAATTGGCAAAGCAAAGGAATCGCTGCGGCTCTTTGCGTGAGGATGGTATTGGCCACTCTGTGACTGGGATTACCTTTGAAGCTGCCCCTCTGCGATAACGTAGCCCAGGAAGGTGGTCTTGGGCACATGGAACTCGCATTTTTTCCGTCTTCAGGAAGAGCCTGTTCTCGAGCAGACGAAGGACATTGCGTACATGGCGTTTACGTCCCGAACAGGAACTAGAGAAAACTAAAATGTCATCAAGATAAATAAAGACGAATTTACCTATCATGTCGTGCAAGACATCATTAATCAAGGCCTGGAAGACTGCACGGGCGTTGGTAAAGCCGAAAGGCATGACGGGATATTCATAGTGGCCTCTATGGGTGTTAAATGCCGTCTTCCACTCGTGTCCCTCCCACAAGCGGACACGATGGTAGGCCTGGCGCAGGTCTAATTTAGTGAAAATTGTGGCACCATGATGCAGGGAAAAAGCCGAGTCGATCAGTGGCAAGGGGTACCGGTTCCTGATGGTGATGGTATTCAGTCCACAATAGTCTACACACAGTTGGAGAGTCTTGTCCTTTTTGTCAACAAAAAAGAAGCCAGCCCCCACAGGTGAAGACAAGGTCCTAATAATGCCTGCTGCAAGGGATTCACTGATGTAGGCTTCCATGGCTTCCTGCTCAGGTCGCGAAATGTTAAAAAGACGACTGCTTATAAGTGGCGCACCATATTGAAGGTCTATAGTGCAGTCATAGGGCCTGTGCAGTGGCAGAGATGTGGCACGGTGTTTACTGAACACCTGAGCAAGGTCATGGTAGATCATGGGAACTCCGCGTAAGTCTGG
Source organism: Filicampus tigris (assembly GCF_054856515.1). Classification (NCBI taxonomy): domain Eukaryota; kingdom Metazoa; phylum Chordata; class Actinopteri; order Syngnathiformes; family Syngnathidae; genus Filicampus; species Filicampus tigris. The sequence goes on along the minus strand of NC_141225.1, from coordinate 1,395,233 downwards.
CTCTTCTGGATATATTTGACCACTAGGGGGTTTGGCAGCAGACAACAAACAGTTTTCATAACAGAAGTAATTCCATGAAGTGATCCTAGGAATTGTCCAGTTAAGGTTATGGACCTTTAGCCACAGCATGCTCAACACAATCTAGACCTGAAGATGATCAAAAACATGAAAATTGACAAGCTCTTGATGGTTACCCTTTAGCTTTAGGTGAACAGGTACAGTCTTGTGGCTGTTAGGTTCTCCAGAGGAATTTCCATTTGGTCAGCTAGGCTGCGTTCAATCAGATGTAAAACAGGCAAGGATAGGTTACTCCAACAAAGGAGGGCGAGACCTTAAAATGGGCGGAAGAGGAGGAGTTTATTTTATGACTCACCAATGCCTCCTTCTTCATTGGTGAGTCAGGCCTTTTGCTGACAGTGCAGGGTAAGTTGTGAGATGGTGGCCAGTAGGGGTGGAACGGTTCACAAAAGTCACGGTTCGGTATGTACCTCGGTATGGGGTCATGGTTCAGTATAGGTTTGGTACAGCAATTAGTTTCAAATGCATAAGACTGGGTTGTTCTTTTAAAATTTTGTTCTAACAGAGAGAAAGCTACAATTCAATTTGCTATAAATCGCAGAGGGGAGCTTAAATAAAAAAACATTCCTTGTTATAAAAGCACAAAATAGAATGAAAACTTGTGCAGTAGGGTTAATTAATAATAATAATAATAATAATAATGATAATAGTAATGATACAAAAGATTAAACACAGGAAAACGCCCTTTCTTGTATGGATAGAATGAGGTTGCAGATAATGTCAGGTAGCACTTGCCAACTAGTAACTTTACCTTCATTATAAGAGCAGCAGAAGACAGCTCATGCTGCACCACGGCTCTTATGCGATTGTATATGACAGGGACCACGGTCTTGATAATATGCACCCCGGATGGAACATTGTTACGGGGCTCCAGCACGTTTAATAAACGCTTGAAGCCCGACTCCTAGACAAAGCATATGCGCGCATAGATGTTGCTATGTATATGCCTATTACTTCAGTTATTACTAATACCTTTGGGTCTGCTTTCACTTCTCCCGGCTGCTTCTAAGACAAGTTGTTGGTGTTGAGCGGGTTTCTTTTTTCTACCACAGGTAACTGTATCGGGGTGATTCCCTCTTACATGTGTTAGCATGTTTGAAGTGTTACATGCAACATACCGCACGGAGGTCGAACAACGCCGACACACAGTTCTTGTTCGCTCCACTGCTCGCACTCCATTGCCGTCGTACTCAAATCGGAAGCCGAAATGTTCCCAAACGGCTGATTTGTATAGTGCAGACAGTTTTCTCCATTTGCCTTTCGCCATTTTTCTCCTACATTTGTTTTGATCTATTTCTTCTTCCAACAACAAATGTGGCGGTCGCTTGGTCTCAGGCGTTGGCTTATCTTCCCCCCCATCAGACGTATACGTCGTATGACTGCGTGTACCGAACCGTAAAGCCCGTACCGAGACGGGACGGGACGAATACAAAAACCGTTACAACCCTAGTGGCCAGCATTTCCACAATACAAAGATTTGACATCCGCCGTCGTGTTTTCTCTACATCAGAGAGTCCAGCATGTCCAAGCTGCATTGGTTCACTAACGGTATTAGGCGGCAGGGCTGGCGATGCAGTCTGTGACTCAAGGAATAACTTGGAGTAGCTGTTGCGGAGTAGGCACGTGAGTGGGTGGGGTCGGGAGCCTCGGAACACGCTCTCTTCGATGTTCGCGGAGGCGGCAATCAAGTTTAATGGCGCGATCAATAAGCTGGTCTAAACTATTGAATTCATCCCTGGAAGCTAACTCAACTCTAACTCAACTCACTTAATGGATTCATTAAGATGCCCCAAAGTATCTCCTAAAGCGCTGAATTCCTCATTGAAATGGCTCTCTGCAGCTAATGTTCGAAAAAGCCACTGAGAACTCTGTCACACTGCGAGAGCCCTGCTTTAGCAACATGAGGTGCTTAAAATCCCCCCAAAATTGTAATTTCCTCCGTGAAATTAGAGTAAGACGTACAAACCGGTGATTGTCAATCATATTCGGCAGTGGCCCATGACAGTGCTGGACCCCTGAGGCAGCAAATAAGGTGAAGTATGACGGGTTGTTGTTAACAAACGAATGAACACTGAACTAAAAAGTGCGCCATGCCCCCTGATCGCTGTCGTAAGGGGAAGGTGCAGGCACAAACGTTTCCTTACGTGGGTGTGTGGTGCGGCAGCAGGCACTTGCTGTGTGTGACTTCGAAGTGCAGCAAACTGACTTTGGAGGGTGATGAGGGCTTGAGAAAATTCACATACCTTTGCAATCAACAAGGTTATTGACTGTTCATGCTGGTCCAATAACGTGCTCTGCGCGACAAGAGTTTGGTGAACCGGGTCGGTCTCTGCTGGTTCCATGATGATGGCCAGATTGTGCTGTCAGGGTTCATGATTGGGAGTAGGGGACCCAAATGCAGAAACGGGAAAGGCAGGTTAGCAGTCAGAAATGTTTATTTTAATGTCCTGTGTGACCAGGGTGAATTAGAGTTCCGGCGATGTGGCAAGTGGGCCACAGGTGTCGGGCTCAAGCAGGCAGGCAGTAAGGGTTCACGAGAACGATGATGGCAATGAGTACTCTGTGGTCAGAGAAAAGACAACTAAATATACACTTGTATACGCAAGGTAGAGCTCAGTACTAGGTGCTAGATATGCTACAAACTTCTTGTACAGGTAACGCGAAGACAATCTGGCGATGTGTTAGCGACCTAGAGCATATTAAGTAGTGGCGGTGATTAGGGAGCTTGGACTGAGCGGCCGACAACTCCCAACACACCAAACCTGCAAAGCCTCCAAAACACACACACCTACACCCACACACACATTTCACGGTGCTGAGGCAGCACACCTGACAATATTAATAAAATTCCAATCGTTTAAAGACTTCAAATGTTCCAAAAGTACGTTATAGAACGTGCAAAACATAAGTATTCTGCGCTCCCTGAGTAGACAGTACAATTTGGCAAATAACAAACAGTCCCTCAAAATGAGTCATATGTTGCTGGTTTCAAGCTGTTTATTACACTCCAGTTGAAATTAACTGTAAAACTAAACACAAAACAGAGAGAATTACACACCCACCCACACCCCCACACCCCCACCCACGCACACACACACACACACAAACAGGACAATACATAAGGTATCAAAAGTATCGATACTACATCAATGTATTGTTACTTGGTATCGGCATGAAAAGTATTGCGATACATTACAAAACTATATTTTTTCCCCAGCTCTAATTATTGTTGTAATCTGCACTTGAGTTTTTGCCTTTACAATACAGGATAAGTATAGTACTTATGTTTACACCACCCCTGTGTGGCAGAGTTGTTGTCGTGGTAAACGCTTACAAAACTGTATAGTAAAAACCAGAGCTGGACACTTGACCCTTTTTCACCGGTCCAGTCGTGACCCTCCACCCTTGACCTGGGTACCCTTCCGTCCGCGACCCCCCGCCCTCAGGGATGATTTAGAATGGTCCAGTTCTATTCCAGGCAATTTCCAAATTTCAATCCTGGGCTCCTAGCTCACCATCGACCTGGCCTGCATAAAACTGGTCCACATATGATCCCGTGTATACACAATCAAATAGCTTATTCAAATAACACAACTGCCTTATAAATAGCCTCAACATTCAATTATTCAATTCAATTAATCCAATATTATACAATGTATAAATATAATATTTGTTATATTAATTATAAGTAGGCAAACATAAGTGTATCATTGCATTCCAGTTTCAATCATATTTCATATTTAAGAAATATGGCATTCAAAATATCACCAAATTGCAAGACTAAACTGATGGTCAGATGCCTAGGTGTTGACAAATGACAGTAAGTTGACACACTCACCAATTCCGTCAATTGAGAATACGCTCCACTTTACTTCCTCACTCACTTGGCAGTCGGCTCAGATAGTCGGCTCCTGCAGTTCACAGCAGTTGCTTTGCGGATTAGACCCTTCGATGTGATTTTAAATGGATAATATACGGCAACGTACCTGCAGCAAACAATCCCCCGCATGTGTCATGTCACTTTCTCCTCGGCAAGCGGACAATCGCTTCCGCATTTAAGCAGTTGGATTGAACGCACTACTCACGTGACCGCATGACAAACACTGAAGTAACCACCAGAAAAGAGAGATCTTAATACAAAGAGAAGGGTAACAGAAAGCACAAATACGAAGAGAATGTGCAAACAGAACTTAATACAGAAAGTACAACTGGGCAACATGTCCATGATTGACACGCCGCGAGAGTGATGCTAACGGCAGAGGCTTTTTAAGGATCATTAGCTGGCTAATTTACTATTCGAACCCACTGTGGACATGCTCCAAAATGCACCACTGGTACTTTACTACTTACCCAACTGCGTGTGCTTACTTCCATTGCGAGCCCCGGGGTTGGTTTTGTCATATTGTATAATTATTTGGGTCTAACAGACAGCCGGAAGCCACATTCAATAAGTTACTTATTTATTTTCCACACTACCCTTCGTTCACGGCCTTCAAAATAAAAGCATACCAACAAACCACTATACAAAGCAGGTTTGCTTCGGTGTATTTACGAAAGTAGGAAAGACGCCAGAAGAAGTGCATGAACTCCACCTTGATGTGCCAGCGTCATACTTGAGTGCTGCGCGCAGCTTGATATACTCCCGGACACAAGCTGTTTTGAAACAGTTGAGTTCCAAGTCAGTGGGCGTCGCTTCAAAAAGACAGCGACAACAATGGATATTGTGCCTTCTTCAACCATAAAGGGACTGAGATGACTATTGCCTAACTAGTTTGCTTTGCAGCAATAACGAGCTGCGTGCTGCATCCCCTCTCTCCTCCTCTCCGTGTGGGGAAACTGTATGTCATCGCAACATGTGGCATAATGGACCGATCAAAGCAGCAACAATTCCTTATGGGTGCGTGGCATGTGTTGCAGACCTTTCGCCAACAGCACAATGCATCGGTCACGTGAATCAATGCGGCAGTTGTCGCTCGCGCCGACGCGGGAGTAGAAAGAAGCCTAAAAAGAAGCCTTTCACTGAGTAGGCTGAGATGAAATTTGTCACACGTCAAACGCATGAGGGCCGATTAGTGGATTGAGATGAAATTTGTCATACGTCAAACGCATGAGGGCCGATTAGTGGGCCGGACTAAAATCCACTTCCGGCCATGCTTAGTCCAGCCATTTTTTAAAATTTGTCAGCCCCCATCCCCCCCAAAATTGGGCATCCAGCTCTGGTAAAAACGAGAGCGCCTGTGAAGACAGAACAGTTTATTCAACTTCTCACTTTGATGTACTTCCCATCTATCTCCTTGTTGTTTGTCTGCAAGTTCGGCTTCTTTGTCATGGGATGCATGCAAAATTAAATTGGTGCTGAGTGAAAAGAAAGATTTCCTTCTACGATTAAAAAGTGTATTGAAAATAATAATGACTTAAAAATGAATGGTTTAACTACATTTTCATCCAAAATATATTTAAATTTAACATGCTCTTGTTTGCAGATGAGAGTGGCCTTCTTGTGCACTGCATATCGGGCTGGGACAGAACTCCTCTGTTTGTCTCTCTCCTCAGGCTGTCGCTTTGGGCAGTAAGTTGATACTTTCTGCTGTCTGTTCCTCTCTGCTCCGTGAATGGTACTTTTACACAAGCGTAATTTAGTCAGTTAAATCAATTTTAAGTAGTAGCTTGTTTTCCCCTGTTGCTGCGGTTTATTTGTTCAGTTTTTAATGAGTAATTTTCCTTGTGTCACTGAGCATGTCTTTAAATTATCATCAAAGGTGGGCATTTTACGAAATTTTGCTGGTCCATCAGCGGCCTGTGTACCCATCCATCATTCATGAGTCCGTCATTTTTTCAAGCCGAACCAAATTATAATCGTCAATTAGGTCAGTCAGTTAGTTAGTCCGTCAGAGGTCTGTCAGTCCGTCCCCCCGCCCGACCACCAAAAAAAAAAATCACAACAGCAAAACGGGCTGTTCACTCAGCCATCTCAGAGGGCAGTCACAAAATTACGTCACAGTTACTCAGGGGTCAGGTAACGACTAATCACAGCTCACCTGTTTTGTGAAGCTAACCATGATTGGTTGTTGGCTGAGCCCTGAGCAACTCTGATGTAATTTTCAGTCGATAGCAAGTGACAAAATGGCCACCCCCTGAGATGGAAAAAAATTGGTAGATTTTACTGTTTAACTCATATTCCACAAACACAATACTAACCCATTAAGGCCGGGAGCGCATAACCGTCTTTGTACCACTAGAGCTGTTATGTCTTTCTATGCTTAAAGTAGGGAGAGCGTGTATGTCATTTTCTTTTTTCTTTTTTTTTTTTTTAATCCAATTCTCGGCCTCTTAACCAATGAAATGCATTAGAATATACATGTGACGGTTTTGTAAGCCCGCAAAGGATGTTCCGGAATTCTTTCAAGTCATAATGGTGGACGCCGTCAATCGCAGGAGCTCTGAAATGAGTAACGGCAGTGTTATAGACGACGCACTTGTGGACTTTGACCAGTGCAACCAGGCAAATGTGATAAATGGTTAAGATATAGTTTGGACATGTATGTTTGTATGACAATATAGACAGCTTTGTAACAGAATACAGCAGGGGTGGGTAATTCCTATCCTGCCTGTTTTCCATCTCTCCCTGTCGGAACACACCTGATTCAAATAATCAAATAATCATCAAGGTCTGCAGAAGCTGAATAGAGATCCTGATCATTTGAATCAGGTGGGTTGCACTAGGGTGACATAGAAAACATGCAGGATACCGGTCCTCGAGGGCTGGAATTGCCCACCCCTGGAATAGAGGATGGTAAATACCACTTGATTTTTTAAAAATATTAAAAATAGTGCTCCTTTTACATTGACACTTTATTTTTACAACTTTGATTGAAACAGTAAATAATAATCTTGGGCATGTTTGAAAGCCAGTCCAAGATCTCAAATTATTTTGGAATTATGTTTCTATCTGTTACAGTGGCTGAGATATTAATTATTTTGTAAAGATATTTATTATTTTGTAAGTGTTGAATTTCTGGAAAAAACTCAGGTTTTGAAGGGTAATTCCAAAGACGACCTTAGGTTTTGGGGAGCTGTTTGGCCAGGTGCATCAGGCTTTAATGGGTTCACCAGAATGCCATATTTCGGCTAGTGGGACTGCATAAAACATATTCTTGGAAAGAACATTTTTGGGTTGACTTCTACTTTCAGGAGACCATCGACCCAGTGAGAGCAAACCTTATTTTTATATCAAATATTAATGACAAATTAAACTGTCTTACATTCCAAGCTTTTAGGACCAACTAAAAATGTTTGGAAAAATGGTTTTGCAGGCATTTCCAACGTATATTATCTCACAAACCCAATAAAAGCACACCAAAGATTAAAAAAAAAATGTGGCATTGGACCTTGAATTGCTTCAAACTAAATTTGTATTTTCTGTGACGTCTTTTAATTTGCTAGTTTTTTTTTTATTTAGTTTTTTTTTTAAAGACGTTAAAGAAAAGAAACTGCAACAACAGGGAAAACAAAGTTTACAAACCCTTCGGTGGATTTAGACCGGAAGAAATGTCGTACCAGTGTTAAAGCACCCAACGATGTAGCATGTGATGCTCTTTGAACAGTCGCTAAATTTACATGGCCGAAATTTATTTAATCCGATCAGAGTTCGGATTAAAATTCTGATCGGATGCACTGGTTTCATGGACACAAAAAATATTGATCTGCTCTGCTTCGACTAGGTTTTGGGAATAACAGAAAAACACCTATAATGACCTCACAGACATGCGCAGTAAAGACTGTTTGTTCCGAAATGACGTAACAAGTGTTTTCATGCGCACCGATCGGATTAACAATTGACATAACCTACCTCACTCGTTCGGAATAAAATCATGATCAGGTCAGAATATTCCGAATGAGGTGTCCATGTGTGTCCATGTCAATGTAGCCAGTGTCATCACGTGTAACAGAATGAATTAAAATGTTACATTTCAAACTGACTTCTCCAACAAACAATGTAATGGAAGCTGACCATTTCTGAATACAGAGTAAAGTAAACTGTAAAAAGATTTGGAGGGGCGCCATAACTTATGATTTGCTTGATGCTCATCATCTTTTTACTTGCATTTTTTTGCAGGATGGTGCGGTACACAGCACTCTGGAAGCATCTGAGATCTTATATCTGACCATTGCTTATGACTGGTTCCTGTTTGGGTAATAATAATTCATATCATGTATAGATAGATAGTTCGATAGATGAGTGAGTGAGTGTGAGAGAGAGAGAGATGCTGTGCAAAAGTTATATAAAACCTGACTTAAGAGCAATGCTGTCTGGTAGGATGTCAGCCTGGACTTAAGCTTACTCGTTAGCATACTCGATTCTCAAGCTAATCAACTACGGTCACGTGGGTTCAAGCCTCTGCAGGACTGTTCTGGACAGTGATGTGGCGCGAGGTTCATGGCTGGTGAGGCACTGATAAAGTCACATTTACAAATTTGTCACTCAAACCGAGACCGTTTGCTGTTAAATTCGGAGGCCGACATCAAAGACTGGTACACTGGTATATTTGAGAGAAATGGTGATATCATGTATGTAGAAAACATTTTAGACCTTCATCGTCCTGTTTATCTCATAAAAGATGGGAGTAAAAACAAAAATGTTGCGTTTATATATACATACATACATATATATATTAGGGGTGTAACGGTTTTTGTATTCGTCCCGTACCATCTCGGTATGGGCTTCACGGTTCGGTGCACACAGTCACACGACGAATACGTCTGATGGGGAAAAAAAAAAGTCAACGGCTAAGACCAAGCAACAGCCACATTTGTTGTTCGGAGAAGAAATAGATCAAAACAAATGTTGAAGAAAAATGACGAGTGCAGGAGAAAGCATGGAGTTAGAGGAGCCGTCTGCACTATACAAATCAGCTGTTTGTACAGTGTATTTTATATATCGTCGCTGTCATGTGAAAAACACTCATGTCCATTTTTTTCTAATTTCTTATTGTTACGTGAATAGTGTTTCCGCGTTACAGACATTGCATTAACGTGAAAATTTAATTTTTTTCCAAAATTGGAAATTTTTCACAGGACAGCACCGATATAGTATAATCAGCCGGGAACACTTCGGCTTCCGTACGGCGGCGGTGGAGCGAACAAGCACTGTGTCGGCGTTGTTCGACCTCCATGTGGTATGTTGCAGGTACCACTTCAAACATGCTAACACGTGTATATTATGACGGCAGTCACCGGGGGTCGAAAAAAGAAAGCTGCTCAGCACCACCAACTTATCCCTGCTACTCTTAAGCAGCCTCGGCAGACAGGCAGGCACAGGCAGTGATGGACTGACTGACCGATCCGTCTGTCTGAATGCCTACCTCTGGACTTTTCATGTTGTCTCTATGCACTGTTGGACTAAAATAAAATGCCTTACTGCTTTTGCCATTGTATGTAGCTTTAAATGTGCAACTTTTGTTTTGGTTCTCACCTCCTCCTAAAGATGTTTCATCCATCTGTTTCTCTTTCAGTCACATGCTGCCCGACCGACTCTCCAAGGGGGAGGAGGTACATTTACATTTGTCATTGTATTTGGCATGTATTTCTCAAAATAAAGCTTAAAAATAATTGAGTAGTCCATAATTGTGTATTTTAAATTTTTATTTTGTTTTGCTGTTTCACCATTTGATGAAAACAATTCTTTCTTCTACAGATTTTCTTTTTTTGCTTCAGTTTTTTGAAGCACATTGTCTCAGAGAAGTTTTCTGCTATTAAAAAGCACAGGTGTGTTCATTTGTTGTTTATTTTGTTTATTTGTTGTATACCAGTATATTTATTTTTCTTTCCTGATATGATTTACATAATACTGTATAGTCTATATACTTTCCCAATAATACAACTCATAATACCCTCTTGATTATATTTTGTGCTTCAGTGTTTTGCCTTTCTTACAGAAGGAAGAACTCTCACTGCAAAGATGGTGATTTTACATTGGAGGACCTCTGCCAGTTAAGTAAGTCAACAACACTCCTGACGCTGACCCTATATACTAAATATTGACAATCCATGCAGAAAATTTTATATGAACAAACATCAGAACTATCTGATTTGCAAACAACAAGGAATAAATAGCTAGTAGTGTTTGTCCTGCTAACACATTAGCTACAAAGAATATTCATAACTACAAATATTTATAAATATTATAGCGGAAAGGCACCCAGGCTGCAAACGGATGGCGATTTGACGGACCCGCAAATTTTAGTAAAATGCCCATCTCTGAAAACAAACAAACATAGGGATGCAGTGTTTTGGTAGACAAGATGATGTAGTGTTCTTTGATGTGTGAAAACACTTGGCTGGATTTGTGTTTATATTAAAGGATTTTTACCCACTGAAATGTTATAGGGAAGAAAACAGTAGTTTTCATGTTATACGCTCAAAGCCAAGGCAATGATTCGACATACTAAAGTAGTCTTTAAGAAGAGAAATTATGCAATTAAAAAAAAAAAAAACAGTTGGGGGTGAGTTTTAGATTACTTTTTGGGGGGTAATGAGAAGTTCTCTTAGCTGGCTGACAGTTTAAGATGACGCTTCAGCCTTCGTCAGAGCTGTCAAGGAAGAGAACTTCTTTGCCTCCAAAAATATCCATCATCCTGATTTCCATCTGCACCATACAAAGTGTTAATGGTGCACTGCTTCCCCCTCCTGAGATGCCGAATGGCGGACAAGAATTCCGTTGAAATCGTTTTCCATGACCTCGCCAAACTCCTCCCATGGCCGTGTTTTTGCCGCAGAGCAACCGCAGAGGCTGCCTGCGGAGTCTCACAGGCCAAAAAGGCTAGATAGGACTCTTTCTTCAACTTGACAACATCCCCCACCACCCGTGTCCACCAGTGGTTTCGGGGATTGCTGCCACGACAGGCACTTACCACCTTACGATCACAGCTTTGATCAGCTGCCTCAACAATGGAGGCACGAAACATGGTCCACTCGTACTCAATCTCTCCTGCCTCCCCCGGGACGTGGGCAAAGTTCTGCCAGATCTGACCGGCATCTTCCCCCACCATTGGAGCCAACACACCACCAGATGGTGATCAGTTAACAGCTCCGCCCAACTCTTCACCCGGGTGTCCAAAGTATGTGGCCGCAAATCCGATGACATGACTACAAAGTCAATCACTCGGCCTAGAGTGTCCTGTGCCAAGTGCACATATGGACACCCTTATGTTTGAACATGGTATTCGTTATGGACAATCAGTGACGAGCACAAGTTGGGTAACAGAACACCACTCGGGTTCTGATCCGGGGGACCGTTCTTTCCAATCACGCTCTTCTAGGTCTTACTGTCATTGCCCACGTGAGCGTTAAAGTTCCCCAGCACACCCTGCAAGGACTCCAAAAAGGGTGGGAACTCTGAACTGCTGTTTGGTGCAGAGGCACAAACAGTAATGAGGACACATACTCCCATCCGAGGGCAGAGGGAGGCTACCCTTTCTTCCGGGGTGAACCCCAAGTACAGGCGCCAAGCCAGGGGGCAATAAGTATGCACACAACCAGAGATGGGAAGTAACAAAGTACAAATACGTACTACTGTCACTTTACTTGATTAATTTTTTCCAGTACCTTGTAATTCAAAGATAATTTTTTAGAATACTTTTGACTTTTATCTGTTACATTTTAACAGCAGTATCTGTACTTTTTACTCAATACATTTTCAAAACAGGGTTGTTACTTTTGTTTTACATGATGCTTGATGATTTAAAAATAAATTAGACCAATGTTGATAGCTCGGCCAATCATCTAAAGGGTCACACCCCACATACAGAATGTCAGTACTTTTCCAATATCTGCCCACACCTGCTCGGTGCCTCTCAGCTTGGGCAACTCCAGACTGGAAGAAAGTCCATCCCCTCTCTAGAGGACTTACCAGAGCCCAAGCTGTGCATGGAGGCGAGCCCGACTATATCTAGTCCGAATTTCTCTGCCTCACACACTAGCTCGGGCTCCTTCCCTGCCAGAGCGGTGACATTCCATGTCCCAGAAGCTAGTTTCTGTAGCCGGTTATCGTACCACCAAGGTCCCCTCCTTTTGCCACCGCCCAGTTCACGGGCCACCCCACCCTTTTGGTGCCTCCCACAGGTGGTGAACCCATGGGAAGAGGGACCCATGTTGTCTTTTCGGGCTGAGTCCAGCCGGGTGCCCATGGGTGCAGCCGCTCGCCAGTGAGCCCTACCTCCAGGCCTGGCTCCAGAGGGAGGGGGGCCCCCAATGACCCCGCGTCCGGGCAAGGGAAAATGTCCTAGAATTTTACTCATCATAAGGTTCTCTGAGTCGTGCTTTGTCTGGTCCCTCACCTAGGACCTGTTTGCCATGGGTGACCCTGCCAGTAAACATCAAACATGCCATAAAGCGCCAGACAACTTGGCTCCTAGGATCATTGGGGACACGCAAACCCCTTTACCACGGTCATGGACTGGCGTCTTTATTAATTTTTAAACTTTCCTTCACCATTACTCCCCGCAATTCTGTGAGTTTTCTGCAATGACCAACTGAAGTCAGCGTGTCACAAAAATGGTCTTCACAGTTGTAGCTGTCATCTAAGGCCCCATGTTTGTTTCCTCAAATTGTAAGACTATACACAGTGGTGAAAGGGCACCTTAATTTCTCACAGCACAATGTTAAAAGATCCCTGTTGTGCGTGTCTTAGAGTCCAGGGATCGTGGAAGTGTGTCAAGTCTGAGCAGTGACTTTTCCCTCATCACTGAAGAAGTGGGTGTGACTTCCAACTTCACAAGTGACACTGTGGACCACCTCTCCAGCCATCCTTCACTTTCCACTTGGTTAGTGTCATGCACGCTTGAGTCCTGGTCAGAATTTTGGGAAATGGTTTTGTTAGGTCTGCAAAATAATTTGCAGTAAAATTCATATGGAAAAAGACAAGTCAAATACAGGCGACAATGACTCCTACACTGAGACCAAAGGCCTCATTTATCAACCGTGCGTGGAAAGGTTTTCTCAATTCTTTTATAGGACTGGAATTTGGTGTGCGTGCGTGTCCCTATCCAATTGTGGACTTGGGCGTCATCACACTTCCACCAAAAGGGGACCTCATAGCCAACAGCGGACATTTTTTAGGTCCCCTCTTGGTCATGGTCGAAATCATGCTAAAATCAGATGACACATGCTCTGGTGATGTTTTTTTTCATTTTAGCCAAGTGTGGACTTGAAGGTGTTTGAGTGTTTAAGTCCGTTCGTGCTCTACCCCTGTAGGCTGTGGCCGGGATTACGACCGATTACTCCCACTCACTCGTCATTTTACATACACTCCCTGGAGGTGTTAACGATTGGCATTTAAGGCAGCCTTTCAGACTCCAGAATTTAACAGGTTACTGAGTGCAGAATGTCTCTTTAAACCAATGTTGTCTTTATTTTTGAAACATTTTTAAATTGCTAAGGAAACACTTTTTAGACTGACTTTTTTCCAATATATTTAATGGCTCAGTCTACACTTCTGAGAATGCTATTTTTCATACCATGCACATGACAGAAAAAAGTATACATCTTACAGTAAAAGTTTTGGTCAAATGTGATTTTGATGTGGCGGCACGGTGGTCGACTGGTTAGCACGTCCGCCTCACAGTTCAGAGGTCGTGGGTTCGATCCCGGCTCCGGCCTCCCTGTGTGGAGTTTGCATGTTCTCCCCGTGCCTGCGTGGGTTTTCTCCGGGCACTCCGGTTTCCTCCCACATTCCAAAAACATGCATGGTAAGTTGATTGGATACTCTAAATTGCCCCTAGGTGTGATTGTGAGTGCGGTTGTTTGTCTCTGTGTGCCCTGCGATTGGCTGGCAACCAGTTCAGGGTGTCCCCTGCCTACTGCCCAAAGACAGCTGGGATAGGCTCCAGCACGCCCCGCGACCCTTGTGAGGAGAAGCGGTACAGATAATGGATGGATGGATGGATTTTGATGTTATTTGATGCACATTACAGGCAAAAAAGGTACTTTTACTGTTTGGAAATAGTAACAGGAGTTACCTATTATATAGCATAGAATGACATTCACACTCCAGCATGGATGGAAAGTAAAATAAGCTAAATTAATATGTAAAATTACAAACTTACTATATTGATGGTAAAAAGCGATTTGTTATGAAAGAACATTTACTGTATGCAATCACAGAGGTTCCCTCTTGGCTGGTAAATAGTGACTGGAGTCCCCTCTTAGATAGCACAGATCGACGTTCACACTCCAGAATCAAAGAAAGGACAAATTAAAGGCCAAATGAACAATTGATACTACTTTCTTCAGATATTAATGGTCATATATGGTTTGTTGTATTTTTTTATGCAAATTACTGAATAAAGGTACTTCTACTTTATGGAATCACTGAGGTTCCCTCTTGGCTGGACAATAGTGACTGGAGTTCCCTGTTGGATAGCACAGAGCGACATTCACACTCCAGAATCAAAGAAAGCAAAGATAAAAAGCCAAATGAAGAATTAATACTATTTTCTTAACATAATTGATGGTCATATATAATTTATTTTTATGCATATTACAGAAAAATAAATTACTTTAACTGAGAATTCTACTGAGAGTAGAATGGCTAAAAGTGGACTCTCCTTTCTGGTTATTTTTAAAATTAAAAAATGGTAATGGGGAGCTTCCTTTTAAGGTCTTAAACATAATACTACCTAAAATATTGATTTTCTTTTTTACTGTGGAACTTTCCAAGAGGGGGCAGTTTGAGTCTACCTATCGACTAGGGACATCCAATACCTGCAGTGGTTATACTCAACATAAACCCTTTAGGGATTTGGTTCACTTCAAAAGCTATCTTTTTACATTTAAAAAAGAAAAATAATGAATATAAGCTGTTATGAAATGTGCTATATAAATAAAGTTATATTGTATTGTATTGTATTGTATTGTATAAATAAGAAATATGATACTATCAAATTGGTGAGCAGACCGTGTACCGTGAACTTTCCAGCAATACAATGAGGCTTATTGCAATGCTGTGAGCTTCCACGAAATACTGCAATAAATATCATAACATGACATCAATACCGTGATAAAACCAAACCGTCAGCTTTTGATATCGTTAAAGCAGGTTTATCTAATGAAAATTTAATTTCGGCCGACGATAGGATTGTGAGGAAAAAGTTCTGTTTTACACAAAGTAAGCATTACGATACAAGCAAGATCATTTCAGCCCAAAAAATCCTGCTATAAAGCAGCCAACCATGGAGGAGTCATTTACTCAATGCAACGTGTATGATAAAAAAGGGGCACAATGGAGCACTATCACTGAAGCGGTCGCGTTGCACATCGCTAAAGACCAAGCACCCTCATATACAGTGGCAGACCACTTACTGCAAACGCTAGACAAGGCCTGGTCAACCCGCGAGCCGCACGCGGCTCTTTGGCCTGTTTTATGTGGCTCCTGAATAGGTTTGGGGTTAGGGTCTTAACCGTTGAATAGGGACGTCCCGTATTTTGGGCTACTTTGGTTTGTCCCATACGGGACCTGAAATGTCCCGTATATTGACAAATACAGAAAACTGCAATCTACCGATCCTGTAATATAAGATGCTTTTAGTAAAGCTTTGGATGTCAATAATGACGGACACAGACGCTTTAGCAGCTCAATGTGTTTTACTTGTATACTTGTTCGACCATACATTGCTGGTTCTTAACTGTGATAGCACATTACAGCGCTCCTAATGGAGACTCTTGGTACTACATATGACAGATCCTAGATCAGATAAAGCGTCAATCTCAGAACAAGCGGCAATCACTCCACCTGTCATGTAGGGACTTCTCTCTGGCTGCGCAAAATGACAGAAGACTACTTAAGTCAGTCACTCCTCTCTTACATTTCAGATTTCTTACACCCGTTTTTTGATGAAAAGAGACAAATTGTGGTTTCATATGGTTTCATATGAGGTGACATATCGTTGCTGTCCTGTGAAAAACACTGGCCATTTTTTCATTTTTTCTTATTTTTACGTAAATGTGGTTTCAGCATTAACGTGAAAATTAGAAAAAAAAATCCAAAATTCATATGTCATGCTCACACCACCGTGCACCTGTCCCTTATTTAGGAGTGAGAAAGTTGGCAACCCTACTCCTGAAGCCTTTTTGGTGCGGGTAAAAGTTCCTTGCCATCACCCTGATCTTGTGTAGCTGCAAAAATAACAAGCGTTTTCTCTTAAAATGGAATTTTGCTCGGCAGTGTGGCATTTCAGCGTCTCAGTTCCAGGTTCATGTTACGCTGTAACCCACGTGATAATGTGACACCTCTGAAGAAATACAATGATGATTGGCTGACTTGGCGCACGTGATCTTTATCCCGCGAGTTATGTAAACAAATGCCAACCGTGTGCGCTTGAGCTACAGAACATTAATCTTCAGATCTACTAATCTACGGTGGTCGACTGGTTAGCATGTCCGCCTCACAGTACAGATGTCATGGGTTCGAATTCCCCAAATTTATGAAGCACTCATATCAACTTGCTTAGAACATTTCACGGCGATGGAGCAGTTTATGTATACGTATTTTTTTTCTTGTGGCTCTTTGCAGTCACACAGTCAAAAGTGTGCCTTTTTGCACAGTTACGGGTGCTATTTCTGTATTTAACACATACATAAGGTGCACCGTATTATTGGGCGCAGGAATGGTAAAACATACAATAGCTTAAAACACACGGTAGCATGCATGCACGCTAAATCATATGCTAGCAAGCATGCTATCGTATGTTTTTAAGAAAGCAGCGGGAGCAAAACTGAGTTCAGTTGTTTGTTTTTTTTAACATTTATCAATGTACTCACGTAATTGTCTGTGATTAACTATCATCCACAAATCCATCAAAGTCCTCATCTTCGGTGTCTGAAATGAACAGCTGGGCAAGCTCTCCATTAAACACGCCAGGTTCGCCTTTGTCATTGTCCGAGTCAGTCTCGTTGCCGTGCGGCTCCTCAGAAACGATGCAGGCTTTTGCGAAAGCTCGCACAACAGTGCAAGCAGACACTTTAGCCCAAGCATCCACAATCCATTCACAAATTGTAGGCGTAACTTGCCCGGCGCTGCCTCCCAGTCTTTGTGAAGCTGTGTTCGCCACCCGTCTTCCATCGCTCCCACGCCGCTCGCAACACCGATGTCCGGTGGTTGGAGGTCCTATTAAATTAAGCCTCCGGGAATAATGGCAAGCTCGGAGTTCATTTGCTTCACTTAGTGTTTCACAGCGCGCATGCAGTCACAGATTAACAGCAACGCTGACGTGTGGAAAAAAACATGCGGTCTCTTTGGCTAGGTTAGGTCTTAACGCTCAATTCGGATTTTTTTTAAAAATCTTGAGTTTTTTGTGTAAGCGTTCATATTACATTTTAAATGCGACCTCGGTCTTGCCTGCTGTATGACCTGCATGCGAGACAACGTCACTCCTGTGTTTGCGGAAGTAAATGTGGTCCAGCGTGTCGGGACATTTATACAGTGAAGCGATTAGGTATGAGGTAGAAATAAATACAGTATTTGGGGAAAATCATCCGCAGTCAGCCACTCTCTCCTTTTTCTCCTCGTCCATCCAGCCCTTTTGATTGGCCTTGATTATGACTCCGGCCGGAAACCTTTCTTGAGGCAGCGTCTTCCGCTTAAAAATCACCATAGGTGGCAGTTTCAGTCCATTACCATGGCAACCAAGCACAACAGTAAAAGCCGACTTTTCGTGTCCCGTTGTGGTATCGCTACTGTGCTGGTCCCCTTCTTCTCCACAGTGTGGTTCACCGGGATGTCGTAAGTGAGCGGCACCTCGTCCATGTTGGTCATGTGGTTGGCCCGGATGCATTTGTCGGCAATCTTTTTACTACAGTAGCAGCGGAAGATTGCCAGCTTTTCCTTGTAATCTGCCGGAAGTTGCTGCGCCACGGTGGTCCTTGTCGGGATGTTTAACAATGTGATATGTTGTTGTTGTTCTTCTTCTTGTTATCAGTTACGCCAATAGTTGGCAATCGCGCACTGTTGAGAGAGTGGAAGCCAAATGTGTAACAGGTTGTTGACGCTGATAAGATGCATGTTCGAATAAATGCCGACCAAGTTGGGCCAATGCAATGCTCAATTTTCATTTCTTCTGCAAGCGTTTTTGCTCTCTCTCTCTCTCTCTCTCTTGCTCTTGCTCTCTCTCGCTTGTAGCTTGGAGTTTGAACTGTGCTTTGTAGGCGTGTCTCTTCGTGGGTGCCATTTTCAATGTTATCACATCACATCTTTATTTATATAGTGCTTTCACAACAGCTGCAGCTGTAACAAAGCGCTTTACATGTCACAAAATGACACTACACCACTAAATAAAATGTGTCAAACATAGAAATCTATGGTAATGCTTATATGGGCCATTCAACCAAAATTGTGCCATTTGCCTCAATTACATGAAAATACATTTTTATCAAGTGTCCTGCACATTGATGTGTATTGTGTTTAAAGTTAACTCAAGTTAATTCAATTAGCGTAAATGTGATGGCTATAGTGCCTGTATTTGCTCATTTTATGCTGATAAACTCACTAAGCGTATGCACAATGAATGCACATAATGCACTTGATACCTACTGGGGCGTGCTTTAGCGTCCTCTGTCTCACCCACCCTACTCCCTTTAACGTCAGCATGGTGTCCTCACTCACGTCCGACTTTTCTCTATAGCGTGTTGGCAGCAAATGCTCCCAGTCAAAAGCAGTGCTCAACAAAGTCACATAACAATCACAGATATTGGAACTCGGTGCACACATAAGCCGCACCAAATTATTAGGCGTACCGTCCATTTTGGAGAAAATTTTAGACTTTTAAGTGCGCCTTAGTCGTGAAAATATGGTGTGTGTATATATATATATATATATATATATATATATATATATATATATATATGCATATATGTATATATGCATATATGTATATATACACTAGTGCTGTCAAATTTTTTAAACTAATTAATCGCAACATTTTCTGTAATTGATTGCGAGTACAAGTACAATTTTTTACGAAGCTTGGAACCGATATTTAGTAAAATTTTGGAATTAATGTGGTAAAAAATAAAAGGATATTTTGACTCAAAGAGTGGTCTAATAGCTTTCTTTGATCCTTGAATATGATTATTTTCCTGTAAACTACAACAGTTGAACGGTACACCAAAGACATACAAATAATATGGTATTTGTATTTGGCTGTGCAAATTATTTTGGATTTCTCCAATGAGCCTTCAAGCCACTTTTTAAAGTAAAACTACGTAAAAGTCCATCTTTGTGACAGTGACTCTCCTCTAAGTTTGGCTGCACAGTGAGCGCAGGTCAGTTGCTACAGGAAGTAAATTAAACTGAGTTAACTGAGTTAATTTTTTTTAGTGCGTTATGAAATTTAAATTAATCTCCATAGTTAATGCTTTAATTTTGACAGCCCTAATATATACATATATATATATATATATATATATATATAATGTCCCATTATTTTCTTGAACTTTAATACCCTTAACATGAATAAGAGGATTGATTTTCTTATGCAAATACTTTATTAAAGAAAAGTCAACCCAAACATTTTATTTAATATTTTTCAAGAATATGCTCTATGCAAGCCCACTACACTGATAAATATTTTGAGGCTGATCTACTTAAAACTGTAAGGTAACGTTTTGCATCTGATTTTTTTTGTAGATAAAGCAAGGATAGTGTTTGTTTCATCAACTTAAATTTCTTGTGCGTAAGAAATCTGTTTTGCAAGTAAAGTCTACTTAACTTTACAAGTCAAGTTAGTTTTAATTTTGCAAGTTAAGTCAACTTAGTTTTTTTAATTACTTAAGTAAATGTTACTTAACTTTATAAGGTAACTTACTTGGAAAGTTAAGTAGACATTACTTGCAAAAACTAACCTGATTTGCAAAGTTAAATGGACTTTACTTGCAAATCTAATTTCTTGCACACAAGAAATTAAGTAGCCTATACAAAACAATCCTTGCACAATCTACAAAATAATCTGATGCAAAAAGTTACCTTACATTTTTTAAGTAGATCAAGCACACCATTTTGTCATGCTGGGTCTACTTAAAATATTATGTGACACCTGTTGGGCAATCATCCACGTATCACGTCAAAATATGTTGCCAAGGCCAAGTGCTGACATGACTATAAATAGACATGAACTGCAACAAATGATTAATCAATTGATAGCAATTAAATTATCAACTATTTTTATAAATTATTTTTCAGAGGGAAAAATGCCAAGTTATCTGATTTGACATATTTTTGTTTAAAATTGTGGACTGTTGATTAGGACAAACAATCATTGGTTGCAGCCCTAATACTGTACACTATGAACAACACCTTGCACATGTGTCAAACAATGTATAATTATGTAAATTAATCCAACACAAAACTTGGAAGTTCTTCGGTTGAGATAAACATATTTATTTGACAATAAAAGACTTTGAGTCATGAACACTGGAGGTAAGACATGCTATCAGAACGCCAGAATCTTTCTTGTAAAGTTTGAACAGGTGAACACTGGAGGTAAGACATGCTATCAGAACGCCAGAGTCTTTCTTGTAAAGTTTGAACAGGTGAACACTGGAAGGATATGCAATTCCTGCTGTAAAAATGGCAAATATATATATATTTAAAGGACATGTTGAGTCACAATCAATGTTTGTCTCAAAAATTAACTCACCTAATATCCGTTCATCTAACACCATCCAAATATCCAACCTCAGCTTGTGGAAGTTTTTATTCAATTCTGTTAAAGAATTGATCATTTTGTCAATGTTAACACACAGACACCCAACATATATAAAATGCTCCTGTTGTTGACAGTTTCATATTGTAGTCCTTTGTTTTTATAAGAAAAATCATTTTAAAAAGATTATTTTAAACAAATTCGAATGTGCCACCTTCCGCGTTTCTCAGATTCGGCAAGAGAGAGACGTGACATCACGGTCACCGCAAATGCTCGTTGCTGTAATAAGACAAGGAACAAGCTGTAGATTACCATCTATCGTTGTTACAGTACAGTCTGGACCAAAGATAGATGGTAGTTAAACTATGTAGTGCATTTTGGTTTATTAGGGTACCTTAGTTCTAAGGCATAGATGAGGCCCATCAGAGAGGCGCAAGCATGCACAACATCTGGAAAAATATGATATGAATATGAAAATTAGATTACAGACATCATCAGAACCACACCGATCTATACCTCATTTAACATGTCAAGGGTCTCATCAAGTTTTAATGCAAACTCATCAAGAAATTAACGTAATTAATTTATGCTGTTTACTTGACCAAGGTAAACAAATCAAGGAAATATTCAACTAATAAGTCAACAGCTGAAGTAATTTCGTTCTGGGCAAAATGATCTAAACAGAGATTTAGAGCCTCTAACCGACAACTGAACCTTTGTCAAATACCCAATCAAGCTATTGCCTGGCTCTTGCACGATGAATCTAATGTTGCCCTACATTTTGTACTACAATTAAGTGTCTGTAGTGTACATACATACCTTAATTCGTCGTAGAGATACCACCAGCCAAGGTGTAGAGTCACCTGGTGAAAATATTTCAAAGTGAGTAACTTACTATGGCAATTACACGAATCTACACTATAATATAAAAACTGTCAAAATTCATGAAATCTAGCTACTCAACTGTGTGCAGTGTGCCACTTGGACCTGATGAACAGGTTTGGTCCTGCTAACTAGCTCCATTTTCTCCAAAACCGGTCAATTTCTGTTTGGATCGCTCGTAATCTCTTGTAAGAGTAGCCTTCGAAATCAAAGTTCCCTGGATCTCCACTGGGTCCAGTTCTTCCAAGCAGAAGTGAATTTTGGGCTGATGTAATTTACATCAGCTCTGAGTCCTGGCATCAATAGGCCTTTCATTGGCAAGGTTAGCGGCCATATAAATGAAGGTTTGAAACTCCCCCCGTGTGAAGACTCCATGTCCTCCCAGATTTTGCAAAGCGCATTTACGGTGCGGACAGCAGCTTCAGCAGCCCAATTCCTGTGAGGGGAGTCTGCTGGATGAATTTTCCAACTCCATTCAGTGCTGTGTTTGGAAGCCTCATTTTCAAGCCCTGGCTTATCCAGTCGCTCCAGAAACATGTACAACTCTTGGAGGGCAGGTCTAGCTCCAACAAAGTTCCCCCCAGGATCCGACCACAGTTTCTTCGGATGTCCTCTCAATGCTGTGAACCGTTGGTAGGCCAATAGGAATCCTTCAGCTGACTGGTCACTGACTAGATCTGTATGCATAGCTCTGGATGCCATGCAGCAGAAGACTATTCCCCAAACTTTGAGTCGTATCTTCTTCCTCACCTCATCCTTCACTTCGTAAGGTCCAAATAAGTCTACTGTTGTGTACTCGAATGGGTTGGCTGGGGTTATTCGCTCGGACAGAAGGTCACTCATAATCTGCTGGCATCTCTTGGCCTTGGCTTTTTCTGCATGTCACACAGTTGTCAACGATCTTTTGAGCTAGCTTCTGAGGCTTTCCTCCTCATCCGAAGTAGTGTACCTGCAATTTCGTCATGGTTTGCAGTGTGGGCTTCTTGAGCTAGAAGTGTAGATATCCATGATGTGCAAGGCAAGATTGGTACTGCAGTTTTTTCTTCATCGAAGATTTGAAATCTTCCGCCACAGAGCAAAAGTCCAGTGTTTTCATCTTTGACAACAGCAAGTCTGTTGAGTGTGGTGTCTGGAAAGGTCACCTCCCGTTGAGCCGCGAGTAAGAGATCCCTTAGAGCATCTAGACTCTCCCTGACAGTAAGTGGAGCTTCTTTGATTCTGCACTTGATCTTTTGGGATGAAATAATTCCCTCCTTTCTTGGTTTACATGTTTCCAAGGTTTTGGCCAGTACTTTTGTCCACCTTGTGGCAGCACTCCACACCCAGGCAATGACTCTGGTCAGCTTGGTTAAACTGCTGAATTTACTGAGGTCGAGGATCCTCTCCACTGCAGAACCGGCAGGTGGTCTCCAGTTTTGGATTTGGTCCTCCTCTCCACTAGGGCTCCCTCTCGGGTCTTTGTTTTGCTTCGTTTGTTTGGTTAGAGCAGAGGCTGGAGACACTGGAATTATAGTAGCAGGTTTGGCACGTTGGCTTCTTCTCACCTGTGCTCAGGTCAGTGCTGCCGTGAAACATTTCCTTTGGAGCTTGTTTATAACATCTTTGGCATGTGTGGCAACATCTTTGGCTGACTTAGTCGGCCAGTCTTACACAGGTAGTTTCAGAAACTCTGGTCCATTCTGCCACACAGAGTCTTCTTTGAGGTTTTCTGGGGTCGCTCGTCTCGTCGTGAGGTCAGCAATATTCTGCTCGCTTGGAATCCACCTCCAGCCTTCAACAGATGTGGGCTTTTGGATCTCTCCAATTCTATTTGCAAAGAAGGTCTGGAACCCATAACTGTCCCTTTGAATCGCTCCCAGCACAGTTTGACTGTCCAACAGATGGAGCCAACGTTCAATTTGTATTTGACTGTGCCTTTCAATGTATCTTTTTAGTCTTGCAGCAAAGACGGCGTCACAGACCTCAGCCTTCACTGGTTCTCCCTTTTGGTCAAGTGGGGTGAGCTTTGCTTTGGACTCAACAAGCCGGACCAAGACACCCTGTTCGGTTTCCCATCTGAAGTATATAACAGCACCAAAGCTCTGGTCACTTCCATCGGAGAATGTTATTCCCCATGGCCCACCAATCCTTCGACTGGTGTGAGGCTTCTGTGGAAGGTGATTTGGTTGAGGCTTATGTATTCCTCAAACAAATTAATGGCTTCATCTCTAAGCCTTTCAGACAAGGGTTTGTCCCATGTGTCTCGGATCAGGGTTTTTCCTTTGGCTTCTTGAAATGCTTTTCTGACCAGAATAGCTGCTTTCTATTTGGAAGGTGTTGCAAGACCTATTGGGTCATACAAGGCAGCTACTTGGCTAAGCAGTTGTCTTAGAGTCAGTGGATTTGGAGTTTTTTCTCTGACCTCTTGTTCAAGGAGATTTTTACTAATCCTCATCTTCTTCCTTCTTTTTGAGAAGTTGATAGATGTCATGAGGTATAGTTTATCTGATTGTACCAGATAGCCAACCCCAAGGGCTTTGTTATCTCCTTCTCTCATTTGGTTAGGAAGAATGAATACTTGTTCTGGTGATTCCAAATGTTTTGATGCATCTTTCTGCCTCCCACTTTGGCCTGACTGGACCCACGGCTTGAGGAGAATCCACCTACTTTTAGGATTTCCTCAATTGTCTTGGTGATTTTGTCTAGCTTTTTTAAAGTCATTATGGGATGTAAGTATATCATCGACATAGGAATCCTCTTCAAGGATGCTACGCTCCCTGTCATGATGAGTGAACATGGGCAGTTTAGCAGTCCCTTTCATGGCTAGTTTTGCAATGCACCCTGCGGGTCGATCACCCATGTCAACACTGGTGATGGCATATTCCCCAATTTCTCCAACTTCACTGTCCCTCCAGAGAAATATGTGGAGGTGCAGCTCCAGGTCTTCAAGCCACACAGAATTGTACATTTTCTTGATGTCACCTATAGCAGCATGGACCCCTCTTCTGAACCTTAATAACACTGCCCGAATGGGATTGAGGACATCAGGCCCTTTCAGAAGTAGATCATTGATGCTGAGCCCTTTGAACCTCTGGCTGCTGTTCCATACCAGTCGTACAGATGTTGAGGTGGAGTGTGGGTTTGGCGCCACCAAGTGACTGACGTACCAAACTGGTCCTTTCCAGTTGGCGTTGGCCTCATTGGTGAGTTTCTTTGCTGCACCTCTCTCCACAATCTCATGGACTTGAGCTGTGTATGCCATACACCATTCTGGTTCTCTTTTTAGCTGTTTTTCTGTTCTCAGAAAAGTGGCCTCCACTGCATATCTGTTGTTAGGAAGGGAACTTGGGTCTTTGATCCAGGGATATTTAGTGTCCCAGTGAGGCTCCTGACTGTGAGCATCTGCTTTCACATAAATGAGTCCTTGCCTGATAATCTCCAGCTCTCTTTCCTCACCCAGAGTCATGTTTTTCCCTCCTGGTTGACAGTTATCGCAGCAGCATCCTCCACACATGGGTTCACAGGCTGCCCCAATGCTGTCCCATTTCCACCAGTCTAAGAATTCACTGCCAGCAATTGTGCTTTTGGTTTTAGCATGGAATTCTTGGATTTCAGTAATTTCCTGATATTTTACTGCAATAGTTCTCATCGATCGTGCAAAGTGAGTCTCTGAATTGTGCAGAGCTATGTCCACTACTTCACAGAGGTCTGGATGTGCGCCACCAACTGTCATTCCCAAGGGGCTCTCCCAAAGGACTAGATCTCCTACTACTTTTACCCTTTGAGGCGCGAGTCTTCCTTCACGGTGGCTGATCAGAAACTCAACCTGCTCTGGTCTGACAAGGTCTTCCAGGCTGATGTTGGGGAAGAAATTCTTGAGCTGTTGCGGTTTGATTACTCGATGCACTTTTGCAATTTCATCCAAGCCATAGCAAATAAGCTCATGAGCTCTGTCCATTCCTTTTGGTGTCTTTACTCTCACCTTCAGCAAATACCTTTTGGTCTTTACCTTCATGGCCATGCCTCCAACTCCATGGACAACAAGTGTGATCTTCTCACTTCGTAGGTTTAGTCTTCTGGCAGCTCTGTGAGTGATGTAGTTAGTATCCGATGCCAAGTCGAAAAGAGTTCCAATCTTCTGTCCTGCATTGGTAGTTACTTCATAAGCATAAGAATTACTGGTTACTCACGTGTGTTTGAGTCCATCACTCCTAGTTGGTTCTTCCCAATGCAGTGTGATTTTGCAGTCATGTTGGTGAAAGTTTTCCTGAAATTTTCTGGCATATATGGGGTGAACTCACAAATTCATTTTTCTTGCTCCTCTGTGAGTGTTTGCCTTCTGGTGCTGGGTTTCCAACCTTTGAGTTTCTTTCTCCTTGAATCCTCCTCTTGGGCCAAGAAAGAAAAAGTGGTCTAGAGCTTCCTTTTTTGCAATCTCTGTTCCTGCATAAGTAAGTTTCAGTACATTCCTCATCCTCTGCATGACTCATGAGGCATCTTCTGCATGCTCCCAGCTTTTCAACAGCTTTTATCTTGTCACTAGGCTTTAATTCTTTGAACTGCTTGCAAAAGACGATTTTGTCATAGTGTTTTCCATCTCCACAAACAACGCATCCTCCTCTCCTCATGGATTTTGTGGAGGCATACTGCTCCAGATAAGTAGCCTTTTTCCCAGTTTTTTCACTCACACTCAATTGGTCTAGTTTCTCGACAACATTCTCTTGGGTTTTTAGGAATGCAAGAAGGCTGTCAAAGTGGTTGTCTGGTGTGGCGCCACTTCTTGGATCAACCATGAATTTGAGCCAGTCCCTCTTCATATTGTCTGGCAATTTGCTCTCTATCGATCTAATTGTCAGAGGATTTTTTATGGCTCCAGTGATTTGAAGCTCAGTGAGGTCATTCAGGGCCTTTTCTACAGCTTGAATTAGGTCAATTACCTTCCTTCCTTGGCATCAGTGTGGATGATGCCATCATCTACCTCCTCCACACTTCACTCTCCCACCTGGAGAAGGCGGGGAGCACTTTGAGGATCATGTTCTTTGATTTCTCCAGTGCTTTCAACACCATCCAGCCCACCCTATTGGGAGACCAGCTGGAGCGGGCGGGGGTGGCCCACAACCTCACCACATGGATCCAGGACTACCTCACAAACCGGCCACAGTATGTGAGGACACAGGACTGTGTGTCTGACGTGCTCCTCTGTAGCACGGGGGCCCCATAGGGAACTGTCTTGGCTCCCTTCCTGTTCACCTCGGACTTCAACTACAGCACCCCTACCTGTCACCTGCAGAAGTTCTCTGACGACTCTGCGATTGTCGGCCTCATCACACGCGGAGATGATCCGGAGTACAGAGAATACAGTATGGGCTGCTACTCAGACCTCCAGAGTTTCCTGAACGCAACATATTCATAGCTGCTCTGCCATTGGCTATTACCTAGCATCTTCCTGGCATACCATTGGCTAAGAGGGACCTCTACCGTATGTGTCTATGTGTGTAGATAGACAGGTACATAGATATATATGTGATAAATATGTGTATGCAGCGTCCTCGTCATTTGCCCCTCGGGCCACGAGGTGTTCCGATAGTTTTACGTGAATTAGAAACGAGGAAAAGAAAAAAATAAGAAAATCGTTTTTTTGTCCGTACAAACAAAGCAAGAGATAATAGAAAAGTATGACAAAGGGATGCGTTTGGTTGATCTCGCTAAAGAATATGACCGTAATGTATTGAGTCAGGAGGGCTGGCTCTGCCCTGGGCTGCTCCCTGGACTCTGTGGACTCAGTGGGGGACAGGAGGATGATGGCCAAGCTGTCATCAATGCTGGACGGGTTGGCCCCCTCCAGGGAACCCTAACAGCACTCCACAGCTCCTTCAGTGACAGACTGTTACACCCTCGCTGTGCAAAGGAGAGTTTCCGCCGCTCCTTCTTGCCTGCTGCTGTCAGACTCTTTAACAAGAACATTGTGTAGTCTCTACAAACTGGCGGACATTAGTGCAATTGTGCAGTACTGCACCTGAGCTCATATCGTGCAATACCCAACATTCCCCACTACTGTAATACCGTAGTTTTATTTTTATCCAATGCTGTTCCTTACATTTCACTGCAGCACTGCAACACTGTCTACTCAGAGTATTTTTCCTCTGTACTATGTACAGGCCAAAATGAGTGTTCCTCATACTTTTTATGTAGATGTATGTTGGTGTCTATATACATGTGTATATACACATGTTACTGCATATATTTACATAGGTTTGATCCTGAATGTTTGCCGTTAATGATATACACTAATGGCTACATTATGCCGCCGTCCCTGTGTGACCTATATCTTTGCTGCTGTAACACTGAAAATTTCCCCACTGTGGGATCAATAAAGGCCTTCTTATCTTATCTTATCTTATCTTGGCTGATGTGACTTTAGAGGGGGTCTTGAATTATTTACAAGACTTGTTGTCTTGTTGCCGTATCTGTTTTGAAGTACTCTAAATATGTGTTCAGCATTGTTGTATGTTGGCAAGTGCAGGTCTCTGCATATTCTCTCATCCACGCTTTCAAGGAGTTGAAACTTCTTTACTTCAACTGAGCCAGTCGGTTCCCCTTGCCTTTGCAAGTTCTCCCAGTCTCTTCTCCATCTGTAGAAATCTCTGTTACACCCAGTGAATTTGGGTAAACTGGTTGGCTTTATTCTTACTACTGGTTGTGGAACTGCTATAGGTTGAGGTTCTCTTCCTGCTTTCTCCTCTGCGACCTTTTGTGCAGTGAGAAATTCTGCACTTTTGGCCTCGAGGTTGTTCCTGAAAGCTTTTAGATCCTTTACCCTGCTCTCCAGGGGAACTGTTTGATCAGGTGGGATCCATCTTTCCCAGTCTTTCAAGCTTGCAAGTGCACCATGGACTAGCCGCCGCACTTCTTCCAGCTGCATTTCATAGGCGCCTTTATTATTAGCAATGATGGGACTTGCATGGGCTCTGTCACAGGCAATCCCTGCCTCTCTGATTGCAGTGATTACTTTATCTTCACCCTCCTTTGCTACAGGTTGGAATGAACTATTTTCTGGACTTCATCCAGTTTAGCATCACACCACCATTGTCTTTCCAAGCCTTTCCTGCTGGTGCGTCTCGAGCTTGACTTCTTCATACTCTTCTATATCAGCTTCAATGTCTGCAAGTAGGCCAGCCTTATAGTCATCATTTGCATCACTGACATGTCTTGCCAGGGACCTGAGCATGCTGAACTCCTCTTGTAGTTCATGATTGATCATGCTGTTTGCAGCTCTTCCCAGGTAATTTGCTTGTTTTGTGAAGGTTTAGCCAAGGTCCTCTCTTGCTTCAGTTGCTTGACTGTTTTTCCAAGAGTTTCCTTCGCCATGTTGAAAAATTCCAGTCAATACCTTTGCATTGACAGCTTGACTTCAGGCCTTTGATCCTCGTCTTCACTGTCACGCTGGTTATCAGCTGTCAAGTTTGTATGCGTTTCCTTGACCACAACTCAAAGGACAACTCAATTCCTCGTATTCTTTGATTATTTATTTTCTTGAAGTTGGGATTTGGGGTTTGAATAGCTTGGAATGGGTTGGAATAGGTTGATTGCCTTCAAATGAAACAAATATACATCAAATAAGGTTCAATAAGCATTTCACAGGTTTTACAAAACAAATGCTACTAGTACTTGTACACAACAATTATTCCAGCATCTCAAACAATTCAATAAATTGAAATTTAAATTGACATCATACTCCAGTATTAACTTCACACAAAGTTTCAATTAAGTATTTTTACTTTGGCTCACTTTAAATTAGCAAAAGAAAATGATTGAACGTGTACATTGCATTGGACTTCCTACCAGTTGCATCTTCTGTTTCATAAAATGTTGTGATAATAGCAGCAGGTCCAGGTGCAGTTGAGAGGCTAGCTATAATACTTGCAAACATTTATTCCATGTGTTCCCCAGTGGATGCGCAGATGAACGTTGTCCCTTTATACACTACCACTTCCTGGGATTTTGGTTCCATCAGCTGGTGGTGTGATCACCCTCTACAGGCTTGGAGTGCATCCTGAATGTGGTTTGGGATTTGAGCACGCTCTGGTGGTCTTGAGGCCAATTGATTTCAATTTGTGGATGGTTTCTTTAAACATGCACGGTGTTTTTTTGACCTGACACTCAACGTCAATATTTTGAAGCAGATGTAACGCCTCCTCTACTCTAAAGCTTTTTTTTTTTGTAAGATACATGGTGACCAGCAGCCTTTATCAATGCAGCCGCTGGTTGCTATGGAAACCTTAATCACGCGATCAAAAAAATTGACGCCGTCAAAAGGGGGTTGGATTAACTTAGAAAATAACGCGCTAAATTGACAGCCCAAATATATACATATGTATATATATACATATGTATATATATATATACATATACATATATACATATACACATATACATATATACATATGTATATATACATATATATGTATATATTTGTGTATTTATATGTACATATATAAGTATATGTAAATATATGTATATATGTATGTATACGTATATATGTATATATTTATATATATATGTATATACATTTTTTAAAATATTTATTATATATATATATATATATATAAATATATACACACACACACACACACATGCATATATATCATCGCTGTCATTTGAAAAACACTTCTTTTTTTTTTCACTTTCTTATTTTTACATGAATCATGTTTCCACGTTACAGACGTCGCATTAAAGCGAAAATAAAAAAAGTTTCCAAAATTGGAGAAAAGTGTTTTTCACAGGACAGCGACAATATTTATATATATATGCAGTGGTACCCCTACTTACGAAATTAATTGGTTCTCGGAGAAATTTCTTAAATAGAACATTTTGTAAGTAGAGACGTGTTTTCCATGTAAATGCCATAATCCGTTCCAAGCCCCCCAAAATTCAGACATAAATGTTTTATGAAGCATAAAAATGGATGAAAACATGTAACAAATACATGTTACAATTAGATTATTGCACAATAAATGAGAGTTGTGCATGATGCAAAAAACAAAGAATAAAGAATAAAAATGATGGTCGTTTACCTTTTAATTGCTGCCCTCATTGCGTTTTGCCATCTTTGGTTCATGTTCTCTCTCAGAAGTGGTTTTTGCCTGGCGTTTGGTAAAGAACTGATTTAATAACGTGGTGACTCAATACATTACGGTCATATTCTTTAGCGAGATCAACCAAACGCATCCCTTTGTCATACTTTTCTATTATCTCTTGCTTTGTTTGTATGGACAAAAAAACGATTTTCTTATTTTTTTCTTTTCCACGTTTCTAATTCACGTAAAACTATCGGAACACCTCGTGGCCCGAGGGGCGAATGACGAGGACGCTGCATACACATTTATCACATATATATCTATGTACCTGTCTATCTACACACATAGACACAGACGGTAGAGGTCCCTCTTAGCCAATGGGATGCCAGGAAGATGCTAGGTAATAGCCAATGGCAGAGCAGCTATGAATATGTTGCGTTCAGGAAACTCTGGAGGTCTGAGTAGCAGCCCATACTGTATTTTTACCATTCGTATCCTGAAATTTCTTTCCGAACGAGGCAGTATTTTATATATATATATATGTATGTATGTATGTATGTGTATGTATGTATGTATATGTATGTATGTATGTATATGTGTGTATGTATGTATGTATGTATGTATGTATGTATGTATGTATGTATGTATGTATGTATATATATATATATATATATATATATATATATATATATATATATATATATATATATATTAGTGCTGTCAAGCGATTAAAATTTTTAATCATAGTTAATCGCATATTTTATTTATTGTAAAACAATCACTTGATTTTTCTGTCCCATTATTTTCTTGAATT
Source organism: Filicampus tigris (assembly GCF_054856515.1). Lineage (NCBI taxonomy): Eukaryota > Metazoa > Chordata > Actinopteri > Syngnathiformes > Syngnathidae > Filicampus > Filicampus tigris. The sequence goes on along the minus strand of NC_141225.1, from coordinate 1,363,710 downwards.
TTAATACCCTTAATATAAATAAGATTGATTTTCTTATGCAAATACTTTATTAAAGCGAAGTCAACCCAAACATATTTTTTAAGAATATGCTCCATGAAAGCCCACTAGTTGAAACAAGGCATTCTGATAAATATTGCGTTTGTGGAATAAGAGTTAATCCACCTGTTTTTAGTCATCACATTGGGTACACTTCAGCATTCTAAACTGGTTTGTTTTCATTGACTGTCACACAGTAGCCTCTAGTAATTTTGCATCAGCACTTATTTGCTACATGTACTGTATACCCTCTCTCTTGGATGATGGTGGCTGTGAGTGGTGTGTTACTAGATTTTAGTTGTTACCTCTTTTCTGAATGGCTTTCGTTTGATGGTTGTCTTAAAGTGCTTTATAAATACAGCTGAGTTGATTTGATGCCTCTGCCCAGCAAGTGCAATGACATATCTCCCTCTTTTTCGTGTAAAACCATATCTTTGGGGAACCGAAACAGGCTCACGCCGTCCTCCCGTCGGTTCAAACAAAAGCCAGCAACACTACATGGCGGCATAATCCAAAGGAAACAAAAAACAAATCAGAAGGGAAACCACGAAGAGCACACTTCATAGCTGTCAGCCAGCAAGTCAGACATGTGGCTCGATTACACCATAAAGCGCCACCTCTCGATTTCGCTGTGAAGGCGCCGTAACCTGGAAGTGTTTCAAAGTGTAACGCTAAATCCATTAAATACTTGGTTAATGTGTATCAATTTGAGAAACCGTTCATTTCTCAAATTATATTTTATTGTTTAATACGACATATTAACATTTGTAAAAATTGGGTCCCATATAGGGCTGCTCGATTATGAAAAAAATATTAATCACGATTATTTTGGTAATATTTGAAATCACGATTATTCAAACGATTATTTATTTTTTTGCTACAAAACAAGAACAGGTAAACATGTAAAAAATATTAAGACAAAATTCTTTGAAACGCTATAATAATTTAAGTTCGTTTTGGACCCAACAACATTTCTTAAATTATTTTTTTTTTTTAAATGAAAGTGCAAATGTATAAATTAAAGTATGGTTTCCTTGTATAAACAAAAGCGTTAACTTTCTATGCACTTATAAATTGCCAAAGTAGTAAACTGCTTGGAGTAAAATGCCAATTTTGATAGAATAACAGACATGCTATTCATCTATACATTTAGCCCTTTGTCTGGAGCCTTTTTTGTTTTGCTTTTTAAAGTAATATTTACACATAGTAAACAAAGTTAAAATAATTTGCTTCTGATAAATTATAAATCTAATATGCTGATTGGGTCAAACTAATTTAAATGTTGACTGTTAAATACAAGTATGTAATCTACACAATACTTCTAAATTACAGTAGGCAATATATAAACTGTATTACAATGACCAATAATATGTTTGCAAATTGCATTTGAGCATTTTGAAACAAAAATGAACACAAAAAGTTTCACTTCATATTATAGACTACACAAGAAATTTAACTTAAGTCACAGTAATAATGTTTAGCATGGTTTCTATTTTTGAGCTAGTGAAAGTAGTGTATATTTGCATAAGATATGTTATTTAAAATAAATCCCTCGTGCCGATTGCGAAGTGGAGACTGTGCCCTAAACATTTGGAAGCCTTGTCCGGGCAGTAGATTCTGTTATCTTTTTGTGTCTCTTTGATGTTGCTGGGTGGGGGTTGTTGCGCACAGTGTTTCAACACCAGAGATTTGCATTGCGGACGCCAAATCTAACTGTGTTTTCTTGCTTTGGTGTATCATAACATCATCGTAAACCAAACGATGGTTGAATAGATTCGTTGTGTTGCCGGTGGATGCAGGGACAACTGGCACTTTATACGTCTGTGCTCGATGTCTTCCACGGCAAACCCAAAATGTAACCAAATAAGCGATTTCGACTTGCCTTGCTTGTTTACAAGTCGTTCCTGTGGCGGGTCTTGTGCCATTTTTAGGTCTGTTACTCTGTTAAAACGTTGAGTACGAGCGTGTGCAGTGTGACTTGCGGGCTGGCTAGCTAGCTAGCTAGCTAGCTTGGAGTGGGCAGCGCGGCGGGGTAACTCGTGTGCGCATGCCTCAAAATTAGTGATAATAATAGTTTTTTACGATTATGCAAATTTTGTAATCGTGGAGGAAATAATCGAAATCGTAATTGAACAGCCCTAGTCCCATACACTTTAATTAAATAAATATTACCCATTAGTGCTACACTGAACACTCTAAAATTGTCCTAGGTATGATTGTGAGTATGAATGGTTGTTTGTCTGTCTGTACCGTGCAATTGGCCGGCAACCAATTCAGGGTGTACCCTGCCTGCTGCCCCAAAAACTGCTGGGATAGGCTCCAGCATGCCAGTGACCCTTGTGAGGACAAGTGGTTTGGGTAATGGGTGGATGGATGAATGGATGGTATAATGGTCGAAAGGGGATCTCATAAGAGTAAAAGTATGGGGAAAGCAGGGGGAAAAACAAATGAGACCCCGGGGTTCCCCCTTGCTCAGAATGATGATAGCCAGTTGAAATCACGTCATGTTGCTCTCATTAAGAGCACCACGACATGTCTGGGCGAGCTATGAAAGTGCTGTGGCAGATTTGTTGTGAGACGCAATGTCTTCGATTTTGTCGCGGGCCGATGGCGAAGCCATTTTGGTCAGAGAGACCAAAAAGGACTCAAAAACGGGAAAACAAGAAAGCTACCTAACACCACCATTTTGAACTGTTAAATGCATCAGGCGAAGGGAAAAAAAAGTTTGCGCAGCAGTTTTGAAAAACATGCGCTGAGCGAGAAAAGTGATCAGTAAGAGAGTTGCAGGAGAGAGATACAGACAGGGAGGTTACAGGGGCGGTCACACTTTATAGTTAGGCATATGCAAATTCATAGCTACATCCCAGTGTATCGTGTTCCGAGGTAGACTTCTTGTGAAACTTCATGATATTGCAACAACTTCGTGAATTTTCGCGAAAAGGTGTTCCATGACAACGTGCTGTTCACCAAGAAAACACTAGTGCTTTAGGGTCTAAACATGCACAAAAACTCATGAAACTTTGTGAACACATCAGGACTGGCAACAGCATCGCTATTTTATTAGATTATTGTTTGACTTTTCAAAAATGGCTCAACAGCACCTACACATTTTTAGCGAAGCAGCCCCGGTTGTACGTTTCACCAAGATCTACGAAGATTTTGAGGAATATGTAACAGCTCAAGACCTACAAAAAGGTATTTTGAAGCTATATACTAAACACAACAGGTTTTGTGGTGTTATTATTATTATCATTATTAGGGCCTCCGCTGCGACCACTCAGGTCCCTATTGTATCTGTACTTTTCCCGAAATGAATCGCATTTTTGGGAACCTAAACAACAAACAAATTTTGCACACTCATCGGGCTTGGTGAAAAATGTGATATTTTAAAGTTTTCATAAATGAAGAAAACACAATTGCTCTGTAACGCCACCTACAGAAGAAACAAAAATCCCAGTACTTTTGACCTAGGCTTACGAAAATTGGCAGGCACATGTAGCAACCCCGACACATACAAAAAGTTCATAGCACCCATTATACAAAAATGAGTAGTAATTGACCTATGAAATTTTGTCCAATTTTTGCACATTTACAGGGGTCATACTTTTGCATACTTGTCCCAGAGGGTTCATCCGATTGACGTCGGACTCAGGCTGTACAATCTTAAGATCAGGAACAACAACATGGGGGAAAAAAATCGTGAGCTTTCAAAATACTGTATGATGGGGCGGGGCATGAAAATTTGCATTTCATGTTTTCTTCGCCACAAAAGGGGAAATGCTTAGTAACTCGCCTGCACATGCTCTAAAATAAAAAATATGTATACAATACAATACAACTTTATTTATATAGTGCATTTCACAACAGCTGCAGCTCTAACAAAGCACTTTACATAAAATATAAAATCGCAATAATACAAAGTCAAAGACAGTAAAAACAGTAAATTAAAACACAAATTAATGATACTAACACATATACATCAATTAGACACCAGAAAAGAGCAGAACAGTGTCTCATGTTGGGTCAAAAGCCAAAGAATAAAAATGTGTCTTCATGAGTTTTAAAAGTGGACAGACAGGGGGCTTGCCGAACATTTAATGGAAGGTCGTTTCAAAGGGAAGGACCGGCAAGTGAAAGGGCTCAAAGTACAGAAATATCTGGACCGCGGCCTATCAGAGGAGGGTCCCACCCATCACGATCTCTGCATGGCTGAGACCATGATAGGCGTGTTGGTGATGGGGGCATTCGAGTCAAGGAGACCTTTCTCCATCCTCCATCAGCGCATGGTGCAAACTCATATGTTTTTTCTCTAGAAATTCTAGAAACCTCGATAAAATTACTTTTTCTTTTATGACATCAAAGTTTTGGTAAATGTTATTTTGTAAATTCATAAAATTTTTCATTCCTCAGGAAAAAAGGCACCACCTCCTCTCCTCAAATGGTCGTATGGAGCAAACAAAACCCTCTGGATGAACAGCTCCCACACTCCCACAGTGAGGCCAGGTCTTCCAGTTCATCCTCCTCCAATCACTCAGAACACGCCATCACGCGCACGGGAAGCAGCCCATTGGCTGTCCCCAGCAGAAGGTAGCTGTTGATGTAATTTAGCAACCAAGCAGTGCTGAGCGATTTATCGTTTTCTGAAAAAAATCACGATTTCAGACAACAAGATCATGTGATTGCCAAAGCTGCGTTTTTTGCAGTGCTCCTCTCTGAAACAGGATCTGTTGTCAACTATTTTACACATACACGCCACATCTCCTTGTCAAAATTGGCGTGCTACTCATGGACAGGTCACAATAACCAAGCATTATTAATCTGTTCCTTAGTATTAGTCCCGCCCTCAATAAACATGCATGTGTCATGCACTGCACGCACAATGTGCACTGTATACAACCCGATGTTAGCCACAGCAGTTGTTCCTCATGAGCTGTGATGTTGGCACGCAAATAGCACAAAAATAGCATGTTCGAGACACGTGTATATGTACTACATGATGAGAGCTCACTCCATTAATCAACTTCCATAGATACGACACACTCCTTTAGAGCTGCGTACCAATGGCAATTCTAAGTTAGTCTTTTCTGGGACTGTTGCCCCTGCCGACATGTCAGCCATGTACAGTATATCCATGCATTGCCTTTGATGAGAACATCGCCACTGACATCATGGCCGCCTCAAGTCTGTGCTGTATATCAGTGACAAAAGTGGAACAACTCGGAAATAAGTGTACCAGTCTGTGTCTGATCCTGCCACAGCTCCAATAAATAACCTGGAACTAACAAGACTGTACAAAGGGGCGTTTTGAATGGATGGGACACTGCTCTCTGTCCATCAAATTCAAAGTTCGTTGAACATATATATGTTGACAGAGATGTACTGTATGTGCGTGTGTATGTATATATACATACCGTATATATTAGGGGTGTAACGGTTCACAAGTCACGGTTCGGTACATATCTCGGTATGGGGGTCACGGTTCAATACGGGTTCGGTACAGCAATAAGTCTCAGACGCATAAGACTAGGTTGTTGTTTTTTTTTATTTAGTTTTAACAGAGAGCAAGTTACAATTCAATTTGCTATAAAGCCCCCCAAAAAAATTCCCTGTTATAAAAGCACAAACAAGAATAAAAACTTGTGCATTAGGGTTGTTCATTACTACTACTAATAATAATAATGATAAAAAAGATCGAACATAGAAAACACCCTTTCTTGTATGGATAGAATGAGGTTGCAGATAAAGTCAGGTAGCACTTACCAACTAGTAACTTTAACTTCATTATAAGAGCAGCAGAGAATAGCTCATGCGGACCACGGTCTTGCTAATATGTGCCCGGGATGGAACATTGTAACGGGGCTCCAGCAGGTTTAATAAATGTTTAAAGCAAGGCTAAACCATATGGGCGCATAGATGTTGCTAAGTATATGCCGATTGCTTCAGTAATTACTAATATCTTTGGCTCTGTCTGTTTTCACTTCTCCAGTCTGCTTAAAAGTAGCGGGGATAAGTTGTTGGTGTGGAGCGGGTTTCATTTTTCTATCCCCGGTAACTGTATCACGGTGATGCCGTCTTACATGTGTGAGCATGTTTGAAGAGTTACTTGCAACATACCGCACGGCCACGGAGGTCGAACAACACCTATGCACAGTTCTTGTTGGCTCCACCGCTTGCACTCCATCGCCGTTGTACTCAAATCGGAAGCCGAAATGTTCCCAAACGGCTGATTTCTATAGTGCAGACGGTACTCTATATGCTTCATATAGCAGCTCCATATGCTTTGTCCCACACTCTGCATTTTTCTTCTACATTTGTTTTGATCTATTTCTTCTTTGAACAACAAATGTGGCGGTCGCCATGGTCTCAGGCATTGATGTCTTTTTTTCCTCTCCATCGGACGTAGTCGTCGTATGACTGCGTGCACCGAACCGTGAAGCCTGTACCACTAATACAAAAACCGTTACACCCCTAATATATAAATATATGCATGTATGCATATATACATGTATTGTATACGTGTTTATTTTGCACAGTGGTCAACACTACTAACGGGCCACTCATTAATTTTATGCCGGAGGCTGCGGGCCGGTAGAAATTTGAACAGGGGTCGCATTTGGCCCCCGGGCCGGACATGCCTGCTTTAAATGAAACCCTCCTGCATTGTACTGTGAATAAATATAGTTCACTCATCCCTTGATGTATCTTCATCAAGTTCACTTTGGTGGTAACTTTTTAGTTTCGATAAACAATTGAACAGTGAAAACCATTCATCATTTTTATCTACAGGTTTGCAGCAGACTACACTCGGTCAGGGTCTTCTCTGTCTACAGAGTATGGTAGTTGGCAGATCGTCTCTGGTTGTGGTAGCATCCATGATCATCCTCCCTATCAGCCACCTCTGGCTTCAGTCTCCTCCACTTCGTCTACTCTGGCTGCTCCTTATGACTCCTTCCTGCCCTTCAGCTCTCAGGAGGAAGGACCCAACGGACGGATGTGAGTAAAGTTGTCACCACATTCTGATTTTTGAGGAATGGTCAATAAAACTGAAATTATTTCATTTCATGATGTTGGCTAACCTGTTGGGTCTAATAAAAGTTTCATAAGTTTCAGAACTGCCAAATCTCACAGATTGGCCATATTTTGCTACGGAAATCACTGAATGGTAGAGGTAAATAATAGGGCTGAACGATTTTAAAATCTATTCTGCAGTTAATTGGGAGCCAGTGTAAAGCCTTTAGGATTGGAGTAATATCTTCCGATCTCTTTGTTCTGGTAAGAACCCGAGCTGCAGCGTTCTGAATGAGCTGCAGCTGTTTGATGCTCTTTTGAGGGAGACCAGTAAGAGAGACCGTTCCAATAATCAAGTCTTCTGGAGATGAAAGCATGGTTAAGTTTCTCCTGGTCTGCTTGGAGCATGCAACCCTTCAGTCTGGATATGTTTTTCAGATAGTAAAAGGCTGGTTTAGTGACTGATTGGATATGATTGCTGAGAGTCAGGTCTGAGTCTATCAGCACCCCAAGATTTCTAACTTGGTCTTTGGTTTTTAAAGACAGTGACTCCAGGTGCTTTCGAACAGCAATCCTTTTTTCTTTATTGCTGAAAACAATTACCTCTGTTTTGTTTTGGTTTAGCTGAAGGAAATTTTGGTTCATCGAGTTCTTAATTTGCTCTAGACCAGGGGTGTCAAACATACGGCCCGCGGGCCGGATCCGGCCCGTCTGGTGGTTTGGTACGGCCCAGGGAAGAAAGCTGCATTGTATAAAAAAAATATGAATTTTCTTTAAAATTCGTAGTTCTTGTATTATCCGCTAGGGGGCGCAGTGTTTTAGTACGTGCAGACAACATGAAAGCAACACTGCGGCGGAACTAGGACCACCTTGACCTGGTAAAATTGAACGTCTGTACAGCGTCTATTGGCGACAATTGCATTATCTACTTTTCCGTTTGCCTCGGACCCTCATCAGCAAAATGTCTTTGTCAATAAGGAGAAAAGTAGACACAGAGTGTCGGACTTTTCAAGAAAAATGGACATGTTCTTATATGTTCACGGAGGTGAATGGGAAACCCGTGTGCCTGGTGTGCCAGCAGCAAGTTTCGGTGCTTAAAGAATACAATATTCGGCGCCATTACGAAACTCAGCATGGTGAAAAATACAACAGTTTGCATGGAGAATTGAGAAAACAGAAGGTAAATGAAATGATGGCGCGTCTGAAGAAACAGCAATCTGTTTTCACCCGGAGCCGAGAAGCCAGTGATGCTGCGGTGAAAGCCAGCTACCTAATTGCGAGCCAAATAGCAATGGCATCAAAGCCGTACAGTGAAGGAGAGTTCATCAAAAACTGCTGCTGCTGACGGCTGCTGAAATTGTGTGTCCTGAGAAGCGACATGCTTTCGCCAATATAAGCTTGACAAGAAATACTGTGGCAGACAGGATTTCGGAACTCTCTGCAGATTTGGACCACCAACTAAAACGCAAAGTGGGGTCATTTGTGGCATTTTCTGTTGCGATTGATGAGAGTACTGATATCACGGACGTCGCTCAACTGGCCATATTCATTCGTGGAGTTGACAAGACTTTGAATGTCACAGAGGAGTTTCTCGAGCCGGTGCCGATGATCGACACCACAACAGCTGAGGACATTTTCAGCTCCGTCGTTGGAGCGCTGGACAGAGTCGGAGCGGACTGGTCACGCGCCGTAAGCCTGGCTACTGATGGTGCGCCGTCAATGATCGGTAAAAAGGCAGGTGTTGTGACAAAGTTCAGAGATAAAGTACAAGCCGCAAATGGGGGAGGTAATTTTTGGACATTTCATTGCATTTTGCATCAGGAGGCATTATGCAGCAAATCGCTAAGAATGGATCACGTCATGGAGGTGGTTGTCCGAACTGTTAATTTCATCCGAGCCAGAGGTCTCAATCATCGTCAATTTGACAGCTTTCTCAGTGACTGTAACATTATCCATGGTGTGCCTTATCACACGAACGTACGATGGTTAAGCAGAGGTGCTGTGCTAAAGCGCTTCTTTGATTTATGTGATGAAATCGGACAATTCATGGAGAAAAAAGGTAAACCTCTTAAGGAATTACAGTGCCATCTGTGGCTGCAGGACCTTGCGTTTATGGTTGACATCACTGAGCACTTGAATATTCTTAACAAAATGTTGCAGGGACGCAAAAAAAATCGTAACACAGTATTATGACAGCATACGTGCATTCAAGTTAAAGCTCGGGTTATGGGAGACGCAGGTGGCAAGCGGTGACCCTGCTCATTTTCCCTGTTTAAAAGATATGTGCGCAGCAAGCGTTAATTCTGACGTGAAACGGTACAAAGAGAAGATTTCAGGGCTGTTGATGGAGTTTGAGAAAAGATTTCAGGTTTGCAGTTTTTCGCTCACCATTCACAGTCAAAACTTCTGATTTGCCCGTTGCCATGCAACTTGAAATCATTGATCTGCAGTGTGATGTAGAACTGAAGGACAGATTTGACTCTGTAAGCTTGGACACATTTTACAAGTACCTCCTACCAGGCTATCCCGCATTGACAGCACTAGCTGCTAAAACTTTGTCCATGTTTGGGACAACCTACCTTTGTGAGCAAGTTTTCTCACTAATGAACATTAATAAAACAAAGCTGCGCTCAAAGCTCACACATAAGCATTTGAATGAGATTCTGAAATTGGCTGCTTCTCAGGACATGATGCCTCATATTGATGCACTTGTGCAGGATAAACGATGTCAAGTTTCAAGTGCAAATTCCAAGCAAGACGAATAATTGCTGTGAAAGTTATTCATTTGTTCAAATTGCTTTCCAGATGTTGAAAAACTGTTTTTAAGTTCCACAAGGCTGGTACTAAATGTTTTTGGAACATTGTTACTATTTCTGTGATCAGTTTTATGTACAACACACTTAAATATTTAATATTTAATATTTATTTAATGTTTAACTGTGTAAAAGTGTTGTTAAAATTGCACATACTTTATTTATGTTCTTATGTTATTCTCTTGTTCATAATATATTGTTCATAATGTAAAAGGAAAATTCTGTTAATAAACATTTTGATAATTTACTCATTCTTTGCACTAATTATTAGTATTAGTGACTAATACAAAGGAAAAAAGTGGGCTTATTGTTAGTTCTATGTAATTTTGCAATGAGTTTACTGGTCCGGCCCGCTTGATCTCAAATTAAGCTGTATTCGGCCCGCAGACCAAAGGGAGTTTGACACCCCTGCTCTAGACAGTGACACAATATGCCTATTTGAACTGGTGTCATTTGGGGACATTGATATATATATATATCTGTGTGTATTTGTATTTTTTTTTTAAGTATCCAGGGACAGTGCATATTGATTAAACAGTTTCCTGTAAACATGCCAGATTATAGCCAATGGCTAATTTGCATCCGTTGTCCCTGTAGCAGGTTGATGTTAGAGTGAAAAAAGAAACATAACATCATACAAATTTAAAATACAGTACAATTTCAAAGAAGAAAACGAATACAATAATGGACAGCCATAAATACATTGAATAAGACCGAGTATGATTTGTAATATGCTACAGGTGCTAGGTTTCATACATGCTAAAGTGCTTCAGTGCAAAGTGCTTGAATGTTAAAGTGCTCGCTGCTAGAGCCAGCTGATGTCTCAAGTAGTAAGATACTATTACACTTCAGTAATGTACACAAATGTTTGTGCACACACTGACAGTATTCACCTACATATTTGTTTGTTTATATATAATGCCCAAAAAAAACACTAAACACTGACACCATATTACAGTGCAACAAACATCTCCAAAGACATACTCATACACATACATTACAAACAGATCATTACTCTATAGTAATCAAGTACACTAGTAAGCAATGTGATTACAGGCTTGATTCTCAAGAAGCCAGGTTTTTAGGTGTTCATTGAATGAAGTGAGAGTGGGTATGTCTCGTATGGCATTAGGTTCCAGGTGTGAGATGCTCTGTAGGAAAACACTGACTGGCCAAAGGCACTTTTTCTGAATGGAACTATACAGTCACCTCTGGACCCTGCTCTAGTTGACCTGTTCATATTTTTATTTACAAATGTATTTACATAGTGGAGGCGGAGCCAGACAATGGACTATTTAATATACAATCAGAATATTTTAGTATGTTTTCCCAGCTCAGGAGTTCATATTTCTTTACAATTTCACAGTGGTTGTATAGGTTGGGCTTTTTTATCCAAGATTTTCAAAGTCTGTTTGTATGCAATGTCAACAGGTGTTAGAGTGGATTTACATGCCGTTGCCCAACTGGTTGGACAATAAGTGATATGTGGCATTATCATGGCATTTAAGAACAGTTTTGATTAATTATGAGTTAAGTTACTCCTGATATAGCTAATGATGTTTTGCTTTTGTATGTACATAAACAACTGCATCATCAGCATACATTTGACAATTAACATTAGATGGACAATTTTGTGGAAGGTCGTTTATGTACAAGCTAAATAGCAGGGGTCCCAAGACAGACCCTTGAGGTACACCAAATTAATTTTCTAATGTTCCAGATTTAATGTGTATTTTGACACACTGTTTTCTGTGATCAAGATATGATTCTATCCATTTCATTGAACCCAATGAGAAATTAAAATAGGAGTTCAGTCATTAAAATACTATGATTTACAGTGTCAAATGCTTTACGCAAGTGAAGAAATACTGCTCCTGTCACACCACCTGCATCTAATTTTGATTTCATTTTTCAATCATCAATAGATAGCAGATGGCTGTCTCCGTAGAGTGTTTTTTTCTGAAGTCAAACTGCATTTCATTTAGAGAATATGGACTGTTATTCAAATGCCTAATGAGTTGTTCAGCCACTAATTTTTCAACTATTTTGGAGACTACAGGGAGAATACTTATTGGTCTATAGTTAGCTATTATTGTTGGATCTCCAGATTTAAAAATAGGAGTAATGACTGCAGATTTCCAGGAAACAGGGAAGGTACCTTCATTTATCGATTGATGAATAATACTAGTAATTGGAGCAATAAGAGGTTGTTTAAGAGTTTTTACTGACACAGTATCCATATGAAATGCATCTTCAGCCTTGGAATTCTTTAGACCACATATGATTCTGTCAACTTCTAGATGTGTCACTTTGTTCAGATTAAAAACGGCAACAGTGGTGTTTACGGTCCTTTCTTTGTGTTAGGTGAGAATATTTATGAGTCAGACTCTTTACAGAATCTATGAAGTATGTGTTTTGGGCTGTTGCAGTCTCATTTGAATCTTGGGTCATATTTTGATTTAGCTCAAGTTCCTTAATGTTACTATTTACAGCACTCTGTCCTGTTAGTTTCTTTGTTCGTCCATATCTCCTTAGCATTACCTCTTGCATTACTTATGGTATCAATGAAGAACTTTGCCTTTGCATTCCTAAGTTCTTTAATGACTTTATTTCTAAGGGAAGTGAATATTTGTGTATCATGTGTTGTTTTCGTCTTTTGGGCTATTTTAAGTGCATGATCCCGCTTTTAAATCAGTGACCAAATTTCACTGTTTAGCCAAGGAAGATGATATCTTTTTCTTGGTTTCATCTTAACCTTTCTCATGAAACTGTTCATAGTTTGCTGCACAACTGTCATGAATATGTTACAGTTGTCGTCAACATGTTCATGATTGAGATGATCAGACCAATTTATTTGATTTCGGGCATTTTCTAAATTGTTTCTAAATTTAATTCTTAGGTATACTTAATTGTTTTTTTGTAATTTGTTTTTTTATTGGTGGAATTGTTAAACCTATTTTTTGGACAATTTTCTAGAAAAGAGTATTAGGTTATGGTCAGATAGACCTGTTATCATATTATATATGTTTTGTATTCTTTCCCTTTTGTTACTAAAAAACAGATCTATGCATGTTTCTGTTGATTTACTTATTCTAGTAGGCTCTTTAACAACTTGTAATAGGTCTAGGCTGTATGTCACTGATTTAAGTTGTTTTCTATTTACTCTGTCATTCCAGTTAACATTAAGATCCCCAAGTGAAATGATTTCTTTCTTAAGATCAAGTTCTTTAAGAATGGCCAGTGAATGCTCATAAAAAATACTGGGAGCTGATGGAGGTCTATAAATTCCAGTCAATATGAAGGATATTCATGGGGAAAGTTATGTTTCCACCCAGACATTCCAGATTGTTCACACATGACCAATGAATCTGTTTACATTTTATATGATCCCTAATGCAAAACTTCACACCTCCTCCTCTATCCTCTGGCCTATCTTTTCTAAAGATGTTTTAACCTGGTACATGTACCCCAGCAGTTGGTGATCTGGCGTGAAGCCACACTTCAGATAAACATAAGAAATCCAGATCTGACTCATTAAGTAGATGCTGCACTTGGACATGTTTTGATATAATACTTCTAATATTCAAATGGCCGCCCAATAGGCCCCTCGGTTTAGCTTTTTGGTCCCGTACAACACGAGCATGGCTAAGAATATGGAATAGATTGAATTTGCGATAATTGGTAATGGTGTTTATTTCTTTTGTCTCATTAATTGTAGTTGGGGTCAAAGACTCACCCAGCATAACAGCAGTCCCAGGAGGTAATGTCTTTGTTGCATTTGACATACTTGATGAGGAGACTTTTGGATCTTGCTTCTTCTCAGGATGAGTTACTTGAGGTTGTAGTGCATGTTGTGTATTGTGTGGTGGTGGCCCAGCTATCAGCGGTGGGAGCTTAACTTGCTGTGGTGAGGGTCTAGCCAGCAATGGTGGAGACCCATCAAGCTGTGGTGGAAATCCAGGTATCTCTGGTGGTGGTGATAGCCCAGCTAGCAGTGGTGATGAAGGTAACCCAAATGGCAGTGATAATGAAGGTGGCCAGTACCAGTGGTGGTGGAGCTATCTGTGGTGGAGGCTCGGCTAGCAATGATGGTGGTGGTAGCCCAGCTAACTAACTAACTAACTGGCAGTAGTGGTGGAGGCCTAACTGGCAGTAGTGGTGGAGGCCCAACAGGCAGTAATGGTGGAGGCCCAGCTGACAGTAGTGGTGCTAGCCCACCTAGTAGCGGTTAAGGCCCAGCAAGCAGTGTTGGTGGTATTGGCCCGGCTAGCAGTGGAGTTCGCCCAGCTAGCTGTGGTGGTAATCCAGCTAGCAGTGGTGGTGTTGGTAGCCCAGCTAGCTGTGGAGCTATCCCAGCTAGCAGTGGTGGTGGTGGTAGCCCAGCTAGCAGTGGTAATGGCCCAACTAGGAATGATGATGGCCAAGCTAGTAGTGGTGGTAGCCCAGCTAGCAGTGGGAGAGGTCCAGCTGACCTGGCTTTGTAGGGGGGTATCCATAGCAGTGAAGGAGGGCCAGGCAGTGGTGGTTGAAGCCCAGTTTGGCATGGTGACAAGGCCCTTTGTGGTAGTAGCCCAGCTATCCCTGGTTGTAGCCTAGTTGGCTGTAGTGGTGGCCAAATTAGCTGTGTTTGTGGCTCATCAAAAAAATCGGAGCAATAAACTGGGGCCCAGTATTTAGTTCAACATCCCCAGCCAGAAGCAATATCCTCAAGAGATGAATAATACCCATAAGGGAACAAGTAGAAACTGATAGTTTGTCTTTACCTGGTGGTGGCCTAACGTGGCCATAGTCCAGTATATTTTCATACAGAGCATGTTGGCTCCGTTTGGTTTGAGACTGGGTCAAATCAACCCTTATTTTCAGACAAGTCAGACTCAAGAGAAGATATAAAGTTACAAAGACGATAAACAGACCTGTTGATGGCAAAATCCAAGGTCCTTTTTTATATTTACATGACTTTTGGTGCAAACCCACAGCACCTGCCATTCTGTATGTCTGCCCTTCGGCAGCCATCTTTGTAAAATGATGTCATCTGCATAACTGTGATAGCCAATGTTGGTGTTCTGAAGCATTTGAAGGTAACATATACAGACTTAACAGAAGGAGCCCAAGGACTGACCCTTGAGGAATACCACGTCATGGCCTTCCGATCGGATTCAAAACTTCCAATGGTCACAAAGTAACTTCTTCTGAAGGCCTAGATGTATCAATCCGACATTGGAGGTTGGGAAGCGTCGTAGTGTCTGATTGCGCCGTCTAATTGGTATAGTGACCACCGTCGTAGCGTCGGACCCCGTTAGGAAGCGTCTGCTAGGCGTTTCAGCATGTTGAATCGGTGTCGTGAGTCATGACATTTGATCACTCTGATTGACTTGACTGTTAGCTAGCAAATCAGCGCTGGGAGCACGAACGGGAAGTGACAAATGCGGATAAACAGTTAAGCACCCCTTTTCTGCCTTAATCTTCTCACAACTACAAGAGCGAGGGTTGACAATGCAAGTATTTCCCGATACTGTCTCAAGAACATGAGGGTTTACTTCGTGTGAAAGTTCATCATGAGCGAAAAATATAGCTGAATGCATTGTTTACGTTTTTATAATCCGCCCCCGGCCAATAACTTTCCGGTTGGATTTTTCTGACCATGAGGAATAGTGACTTCCACTGCCGATGGTATGGAAGAGTATTACATCTCTCGCATGTGCAGAAGGTACTTTAATCGTCAGCGTCGCTGTGTGTCGTTGCGCTGTATTCCTCCTAATTGTATCAAATGCTGCACTGAGATCCAATAAGACTAGCACCGACACCTTTCCTGCCTCAGTGTTCAATCTATGTCATTTAGTACTTTGATAAGAGCTGTTTCTGTACTGTGATGAGGTCGGAATCCTGATTGGAATTTATCAAAAAGTCCGTTTGAGTTCAACAATTTGCAGAGTTGATTAAAAAACACTTTCTCGACAATCTTTGATCAGAAGGGAACTTTTGAGATGAGTCTATAATTTACTAACAAGGAGTCATCCCCTTCTCTTTTTAGAAGGGGCTTGACGGGCAGCTACTTTCAGGGGTTTAGGAAACTTGCCTGACTGAAGTGAGCAGTTCATTATTCGCAGTTGGAACAGATTTCACAAGAGTTTTGAAAAAGTCAGACGGTAATGGGTCAAGGGAGCTAGTAGATCCAAATCTGTTATAGTTTTTTGATCCACTGTATCAAATTGTGTCATGGTAATCGAATTATTCCTGGGTGATTTTTAAGTGCTGCATCATTTTGGAATTTTGCTAGTTTGTGATGATATTTGACCTGATGCATTGTAATTTTTCACTGAACAAGCATTGTAAATTCATTTCATTTATCTGTTGAGAGGAATTCTGGCGCTATTTGATTTGGGGGATTTGTGAGTTTGTCGACCATAGCAAATAGAGTGTGTGTATTGTTTTGGTTCTTACTAATGATTTCACAAAAGTGTTGTTGGAGTTTTTAGGTTTGGGTCATCAGGGCGCAAGCCCAATTATCAATTCACAAAAACAACTCAACTCAACTTGGTTTTATCTTTCAAGAAGGTATTCAAATATAAAAATAATAATAAAGGCTCACACAAGTTGATTGAATTTTCCGTCTGTTTCTTTCAGTCGCTGAAGTTCAGGAATCTGACTAAAGTCAAGCTGGGCTGCTTTTCTTAACCTCGCGAGGGACTCGTACCCGTGACGGGCACAGTCAGAAAAGAGTGCTATCTAAAATGCAGCCCCAAAGTCACATATATATCATACTGCCCTAACAGAGGAATCTAATCAGAAATGTCGGTAGACTCAAATCTTCTCCCTCTATGGCGTGTCACTCCAAGTCTTCAGTCATCTTGGCGCCTCGAGTCCTGCCCTTGGCTGGCGGCTCCAGAGTCCCAAGGACTCAGCCCTGTGAAACACTTGAGGCCACATTCCCCTCCACAAGCTTGTATGTTTTTGTGTGCACGGATAAAAGTGTGCATAACAATGAGACACTGTCTTATGACTGCTTATGTGTAAATATATTTAGCTAATTGTGTATGCTGACCATAAATGTGCACTGCCATTACCAAAAATGTATAAGACATTAACTATCTGATCCATGTATCACTAATATACTAATTCACATGAAACAATGATTGTCCATCTGCAATACAATAATCACTTGACTGTATCTAGCTATCATGCAGGCTAATCTCAAATCCCCCATATCCTTCATTGTCTAGTTTTTACTAACTCTGTTAAAATTACAAAGACATTGTCTGTACAGGTCAAAGTGAAGTTGGAGTTTAGTTTTTCTCCACTTACGCTCCGCTTTCCTGCACTTTGATTTCAAAGTCATTACACTCGTAGTGCACCTCCAAAGTATTTTAGGTCGCCATGAAGTAGTTTATAGTTTTAATAGGAGCAACAGCATCAAGGCCTCAATCAGGTAGTTGAAATGAATTCTGTCTCCCATTAATCCTAGTAAAGTAATTTTCTCTGAATCTTCTGTTTTATAATCGGCGTATGGGGAAATTGCGCACTGACAACAATTCTGCATTGTTTGGAATGCAAACTATGATTAAAAAAATGTTTAATGCATTCTTCTGTAATTAACGTGTTTAAGTTCCACCCCTAATTTTCATTATTTGAAAATGTGAAAATTATTATAAATTGTTCTGGAAATTAATTTCTATAGGTTGGCAGCTCTGACATATTTTTCTCTGATGTGATTTCATAAATAGGTATACGTACTGCACATGTGCCAGCAGGTCAATATTTTCTCTCTCTCCTCTCGACGTAGGTGTCCCTTTCCCTCAGAACGTCAAGCCCGTCTAGAGGCTGTGCGGGAAATCTTCCTGGCAGCCTACAGCTCTACTGTGGGTCTGAAGTCTGTCGCGTCCAGTCCCTCCGGTGCAATCACAGGCCTGCTTGAGCAGTTCGCCCGAGGTGTCGGCCTCCGAAGTACCAACGCTCTTGTCTAAACTCCTATCAGTGTGATTGCTGAGACCTCTGCCTCATCAAATTATTGATGGACTACAATAAAGTGCCAAACATCCCCTTATGCGGGGATTTTCTATTCTTCGTGAATCTGCTTTGACATTTTACCAAACATAACATGAATTTGAGTTTCAATCTTTTCGTTAATAGTTTAATCTGTTTTGGCTTGTTCATCCAATAAAGAGGGAATTGTTTTATTTCACTACATCAAAAAGGCAGCGTGAGAGAAGACTTGGAGCATGGTGTTGCTTGTTGTCTTCCACTGTGCTTGGAATTGTAATCAACAGAAAGCACTGTCTTTTGACACATTTGGCACTCTTCAGGCTACAGTGTATTTGATCCAGTCACTTAAAAAAAGTACGGAAGTAAGTTCAGACACACATTCACATGCTACTGAATGAGAAAGTGATTTAGTGATTGGTACAGTACATATAAAGTCCATGATTTTTGTGCATTCTAAGAAAGATGAAACATTGATAAATACAACTCCTAACAGCAGTGTCTATATACTGTAACTGTTTAGTTAATTTAGAGACAGATAATACCTCAGCACATTTGCAAGGCTGCTACATAAATTGATTTCAGGGGGTGCTTTTTTAGACATCAGGACACCTTTTTAAAAAAAAAAATGTTGACTATTTTTGGATGAGTTTTTTTTTACGTTCAGTTGCGTCGTGCTTTGAAGTAAGGTATCAAATCCTGTAGATGATTACACTTTGTTTCAGCTGTGATTGTTTTTTCGCTGAATAAATAAATTTGAGTTGAGCTGAGTTAATGCATGCATCACAGAACATCCACCGTTAGCCACTTGCTGTACAATATGCTAATGCAAAAAGTTCCAGTCATTTCCCTAGTCTCAGGAAGGGTTACACTTTTGTGGTAAGGCACTGATGCCAATGAAAGTTCACCACAGATGTTTAACTGGGCTGCCAGCTCCGATTCAGAAACCTCTGTTGGGGCGTACCAGCACTGCAAACCTCACTGCTTTTATTTTGTTAATATCATACACAAATATACTCAATTGAATCTTTAAAAGATGAATTATTTCTTTTTGCCATTATCTCTGTGCTACCCATTAGGGCCCGGGCCGGGCTCAGCCCAAAGGACAACGTGGGTCCCCCTTCCGATGGGCTCACCAACTGTGGGAGGTGCCAAAGGGATCAGGTGCTAAGATAGAGGTGGCCAAAGGTGGGCACCAGAGCTGGGCATTCCGTCTATTTGATGGACCAGTCCGTCTATCCTTGAGATAGACTTGGAGAAGGTGTTTAACTGTGTACCCCGTGGGATCTTGTGGAGGATGCTCCGGGATTATGGAGTATCAAACGGCCTAGTCGAGGCAGTTCAATCCCTGTACGACCTTCGTCACACTTTGGTCCACAATAAGTCGGATTTACAGAGCTGGGCACTTGACCCTATTTTGCCGGTCCGGCCACGACCCTCCACCCTTGACCTGGATACCCTTCCGGCCTCGACCCTCTGCCATTATTCATAAAAATTGTTGCCCACAAACACCCCACAAAAAAAAGCATCTGTGCATGACTTTTACTAACATGTTGCATTATTGTATATATATATATATATATATATACACACACACGCATATACACACACACGCATGCATATACACACACACGCATATACATATACACATACATACATACATACATACATACAGATTTTTATCCTGCTAAGGGGAAGTCAACCCAATCATATTTTCAAGAATATGTTCTATACAAGCCAATTAGTTGAAACGAGGCATTCTAATAAATATTGCGTTTGTGGAATAACAGTTAATCCACCCGATTTTAGCCATCTCTGTATACCCTCTGTGTACTCAATCAGCCGTGAATGGTCGTCATTTTCAGTCGAAGGAAGTGACAAAATGGCCGCCCCCTGAAATGGCTAAAAAAGGGTGGATTTTGCTGCTTAACCCATATTCCACAAACACAATATTTATCAGAATGCCGTATTTGAACTAGTGGGCCTGCCTGGAACATTTTCTTAAAAAAATGTGTTTGGGTTGATTTCCACTTCAAGTATTTGTTCCTTTTGGGGTTAATTTTGTCGTATTGTATACTCATGTGGGTCAAACAGACGGCAAGAAGTCGCATTCCAGCAAGTTACTTATTTTCCATACTTCCCCTCTACTCCTATTCCCAGCCTTCAAAATAAAAGTATACCCGCAAACCATTACATAGCAGGTTTGCTACGGCGTATGGGGTGAAAATCAGCACCCTCAAATCTGAGACCATGGTCCTCAGCAGAGTTGGGCATCCTGCTGAGCCGACGGACTGGTCCGTCTGTCCGCCTATGACAGACGCCCATTTTGACAAGCCAACGTAATCCAGTTAACTTCACTTATTGTCCCTCCCCAAAAAAAGGAAAACAAAACACTTCTTGGGGCGGCCATTACGCCACACGGCTTCCGTATTCCACAGATGGGGGACATGTCATTGTGTCGCACACACGTCAGGAACACATCCACACAAGTTGCAGTCAAGCGTGGCCGTGAAATCGTGCTTTGAGTATTTGCTATTTTCACCACTTTAAATTGGCTAAAATTGCATTAAAACATTGATATAAATAGCAACCCAAATGAATTAAATGTAGACGTTAATATTGAGTGGCTGTTGGAAGCTAGACTCCATGAGATATAACGGTAATGTTTGCTTGATGCCATGGCTCTCTGCTTTAAGCAACAACAACAAAAAAAATCTATGTACAAAAATTAATTTATATAATGACTCATTTGGACACCAGCGTGTAACTAACAAGGATTTCACTGTCCATAAAGGGTCTTTTTCGTTACTTTGTTGATCTTTCTCCAGCAACGATAACCGACTCAAATCAGATACAAATCTTCCTCACTTTCAGTGGCGATTCTTTTCCTAATGAACATGGATTGCAACTCTTTGTGGTACATAGCGCCAACTACTGTACAGGGGGGACTTAGCAGTCGGTGCCGCGATATGTCAATCATCTGGGAGGTCCAATGCTGGCTCCGCCAGTGGATGATATATAATTTTATTTTCATAATTTGGGATCACAATCTTACAATTTACAACTACAATTAAACAAACACACACAAATAAAATAATTTGTTCAAATATCATGCAGTTTTGGTTTCGCTGGCAGCAGGTGTGTCAGCTTCTCCTGACATGCCAAGCGCTGTCAAACGTCTCCAAAGAAAGTGAATGCTGATCACTGAAGTTGCACAAGGTCTGAATAAAGATGTTAAAAACTGACTTAATAAGACATGATACACCATTTTGAGAGAGATAACACTGTAACGAATTGGGTTATCTGTGTTGTGGTGACAGTTTTGTTTTGCTAACTTGTTTTGTTTCTGAGGTTCCTGAACGCATCACGCGACTCACTGGATCATCACATCTTTATTTATATTGCGCTTTCATACGAGAGGGATGTGCGAGTGAGCGGACAGCGAGAAGGACGAGAGATCCGTGTGTACTATGACAGAACTATTGTTGCACTGTAGTTGTCGCTACGGCCCACAGTAGCCGTGTTGGAATAATACAAAAGGAGATAAGATACGTCTGAGGCTCGTTGTGTCTTTGGAAGACGTTACAATACACTTCAATCGAACACTTATAATCTATTTTCCCAAGCCACAACATAAGGATGAAAGAGCCGCGGGTTGCCGACCCTTGGTAACCTGACATTCATGATTATTGTTTTGTTTGATGGATGTAAGTTTGCTGCTTGATTCGTGTATTTTACGTCAAACATGTTTTTGGTCAGCTAATGGGTTCTAACAGCGTGCCACGCCAGTGCTATTTTTAGCCCGCATGACGTCACATTGTGCGGAAAAGGGTCATCATAGACCACTATAGATCGCTGTTCAAGATGGCGGCCAGTGAGGAGCTCCGAAACTATAAAATGTACCACGACAACAAAGGCAACTAAAACTGACATTAACCACCACTACGAAACGAGGCCGTTTGAACAGCATGGTCTAAAAAGAACTTTATGAGTAAAGCAACTTTTAAAGTCCATGAGCTTGTAAACCGAAGAGGGCTGACTAAACTGAGGCTAACAAAGCTAACGCTACTACAAACTCCGTATTCGTTGCACGTAACTAAGTACACCATGGCAAAAAGACAATGCTTCTCTGTTGCTGAGCAATTTGAAGCTCTACTCTCACCACTCCCTGTAACGCCCACGAAATGTCCAGAACACAAAAATCAGCGTGTGAAGGACGACTCATCCAGAAGTGCTTCAAATGATGACATCCAGAAAGCTGTATTGAGCTAACGACGCGCTTCACAACCATGGAAGTGAAATTATCCAGCAGCACAGAGGTCATTGATGAGCTATGTAACCATGTGAAAGCTATAGAAATACATGTTCAAAACAACAAAAAAGAAATGAAAATCATGTCAAAGCAAATCGTCAAATTGCAGCAGAGATGTGACTATGCAGAAAGATACAGCAGCCGCTTGAACCTGAGGTTGTATGGGATGAAGGAAACACCAGAGGAAAATGTCAAGGTTGAAATAATTAACCTTTTCACTTTTTACACCAGAGGACAAGGAAAAGGTGGGCTTTCTTATCGACACGGTGCACAGTGTGTGGTCCTACAAAAGAAAGATTTGGAGACTTACTCATGACAATGACATTCTGAGAGAAAAGAAACTACAGCTCGAAGAAGATTGACACGTTGACATGCTGATAATTTGCAAATTAGTTTTGTAGTTATATTTAGCTGTTAAAATGTCATGTTTAAGTTTTAAGGCACTGTATTTATGGTCTTTGAATGTAAGAAGTCTATGTGATATGACTAAAAGAAAAGCAATTTGTTAGGAACTGCAACATGGATATAATATTCCTACAAGAAACTCACTCAAGTAAGATGAACAGTTTTGGAAATCACAATGGGGTGATTTTTTTTTTCTCATGGCTCAAATCATTCTGCTGGTGTTTAACAGATTCAAAGGGGATATTTTGGAACAGGGTTGCACGGTATACCGGTACCAGTATAGTACCACAATACAAGAGTTTTTAAAACTGTACTATAACAGCATTTAAAAAGAAACTGTACTTTTAATTCCTTTTATTGAATTGGTAAATTGGAGCCGGTCTCTTTTAAGCATATGCAGCGAGGCCAGCGAGTGTGACATAGTTGCCCACGCGCCTCCGCCTCCTTACATGATCACAGGCTGAGGCCCTGTCTAAAAATGCCGGATATAAACCTGCAGTTAGCCTCATCATCCACACGTCCCCGGAGTTTTTTTCCAGTGAAAACGCAAAAGTGGAGATTTGCGGATATCTCCTGATCGCGTTTTGCTGTGGACGGTTACACCTGGAGATTTACGTCATCACTGTGCGATAAGAATGCTTTGACGTCATTGTGCGACTTGTGTTTTCATGCAAGTCAACTTTTTTTTTTTTTGAATCATGTTTCAACAAATCTCAATAAAAACAAAAAGCACTGCAGTGTTACAATGAAATGACAGGTACAAATACAAAAAACAAAAAAAACACTCAGAACAAGGGGCATTGTCAGAAGTCATCAAAAAAGGGAAAACAAAAGTTTGTTAAACAGTGAAAACAAAATATTACCTTAAATCAAAAATCAGACAAGAATGCTTCAAGAGCACAGGCACTTTTCTGTTCTATTAGCTTCAAAGATTTTACAAAGAGACCGATCTCATTCTTCAAGTGAGATATAGTAGGTTTCGTCTTAAAAAAACATTTATGAATAAAATGTTTACACATTACTAGTAAATTATTGATTCCAAAGTATTTTATTATTAATAGTTATACCAAATTGGATCTCTTTCATTGTTAACAGTTAATTGAATCCCCTTGTGTTGTAACCAGCCATGAAAATCCTTCTAAAATTTCTGTATTCACAAAAGAAAAGATGTTCCAGGTTTTCACTTTCAGTTTCATAGAAAACACATTTCCCAGTTTCCATTTTGAATTTATATTTTAGCTACTCATTCATTGGGTCAATTTTGTTTATTTTGAATTGGTTTTCCTTCATTTTAAATGGGATCGGAAAAGACAGGTAATTACATCTGATCTTCTTAATTTCTTCTTTTTTTAAATCTTTTAAGATGCAATACCTTTTTACAGAGTTTGGGAAATTACAATCTTACAAATAATGTCTTAGAAATTTGTTATTACACTTGGAATTACAAAAATCCATGCCACCAATCCAGAGTTTTTTCAAATTAGGTATAACATCTGAATAATATATATCTTGTTGCACCATTGGGGCCCGGCCAGGCTCAGCCCGAAAGGGAAACATGGGTCACCTTTCTCATGGGCCCACCACCGGTGCTGGGAAGGGCCAAAGGGGGTCGGGTGCCATGTGAGCTGGGCAGCGGCAGAAGACAGGGTCCTTGGCGGTCCGATCTCCGGCAACAGAAATTAGCTCTTGGGACATGGAATGTCACCTCTCTAGCAGGGAAGGAGCCCAAGCTGGTGTGTGAGGCTGAGAGGGTCCGACTAGATAGTCAGGCTCGCCTCCACACACAGCTTGGGCTTTGGTACCAGTCCTCTCAAGAGGGGTTGGACACTCTTCCACTCTGGAGTTGCCCAGGGTGAGAGGCGCCGAGCAAGGGTGGGCATACTTATTGCCCCCCGGCTTGGCGCCTGTACATTGGGGTTTACCCCGGTGGACGAGAGGGTAGCCTCCCTCCGCTTTAGGGTGGGGGGGACGGGTCCTGACTGTTGTTTGTGCCTATGCACCGAACAGCAGTGCAGAGTACCCGCCCTTTTTGGAGTCCTTGGAGGGTATGCTGGAGAGCGCGTCACCCGGGGACTCCATCGTTCTGCTGGGGGACTTCAATGCTCACGTGGGCAATGACAGTGAGACCCGGAGGGGCGTGATTGGGAGGAATGGCCCCCCCTCCCCGATCTGAACCCGAGTGGTGTTCTGTTACTGGACTTCTGTGCTCGTCACGGATTGTCCATAACAAACACCATGTTCAGACATAAGGGTGTCCATATGTGCACTTGGCACCAGGACACCCTAGGCCGCAGTTCGATGATTGACTTTGTAGTCGTATCATCGGATTTGCGGCTGCATGTTTTGGACACTCTGGTGAAGAAAGGGGCGGAGCTGTCAACTAATCACATTCTGGTGGTGGGTTGGCTCCGATGGTGGGGGAAGATACCAGTCCGACCTGGCAGACCCAAACGTATTGTGAGGGTTTGCTGGGAACGTCTGGCAGAATCCCCTGTCAGAAGGGTTTGCAACTCCCACCTCCAGAACTTTGCCCATATCCCGGGGGAGGCGGGGGACATTGATCTGAGTGGACCAGGTTTCGTGCCTCCATTGTTGAGGAGGCCGATCGGAGCTGTGGCCGCAAAGTGGTCGGTGCCTGGCAAACCCCGAACCCGGTGGTAGACACCAGCTGTAAGGGATGCTGTCCATCTGAAAAAGGAGTCCTATCGGGCCTTTTTGGCCTGCGGGACTCCGGAGGCAGGTCATAGGTACCGGCTGGCCAAGCGGAATGCAGCTTCGGCGGTTGCTGAGGCAAAAACTCGGGTGTGGGAGGAGTTTGGTGAGGCCATGGAAAATGACTTCCGCGCAGCTTTAGCTTCGGGGGTTGCTGAGGCAAAAACTCAGGTGTGGGAGGAGTTTGGTGAGGCCATGGAAAATGACTTCCATGCAACCTTAAGGAAATTCTGGTCCACCATCCGGTGTCTGAGGAGAGGAAAGCAGTGCAACATCAACACTGTATATAGTGGGGATGGCGTGCTGCTGACCTCGACTCGAGACGTGGGTCGGTGGGGAGAATACTTCAAAGACCTCCTCAATTCCACAGACACGCCTTCCACTGAGGAAGCAGAGCCTGGAGACTCCGAGGTGGGCTCTTCTATCTCTGGGGTCGAAGTAACCTAGGTAGTTAAAAAGCTCCTTGGTGGCAAAGCCCCAGTGGTGGATGAGATCCGCCCGGAGTTCCTAAAGGCTCTGGATGTTGAGGGTCTGTCATTGTTGACACGCCTCTACAACATTGCGTGGACATCCGAGACAGTGCCTCTGGATTTGACAGACCGGGGTGGTGATCCCCTTTTTTAGGGGGGACCGGAGGGTGTGTTCCAATTACAGAGGAAGCACAATCCTCAGCCTCCCTGATAAGGTCTATTCGAGGGTGCTGGAGAGGAGGGTCCGTTGGAATGTGTGAATCTCTGATTGGGAGTTCGCCCAACTGGTCTACATGTGTTTTGTGGACCTGGAGAAGGCATTCGACCGTGTACGGGGTACCCCCTTATAAGGGCTGTTCGGTCCCTGTACCACCGTTGTCAGAGCTTAGTCCGCATTGCCGGCAGTAAGTTGGATTCGTTTCGAGTGAGGGTTGGACTCCGCCAAGGCTGCCCTTTGTCACCGATTCTGTTCATAACTTTTATGGACAGAATGTCTAGGCTAAGACGAGGTGTCGAGGGAGTCTGGTTTGGTGGCCTCAGTATTGCATCCCTGCTTTTTGCGGATGATGTGGTACTGTTGGCTTCTTCAATCCGCGATCTCCAACACTCACTGGAAAGGTTCACAGCCGAGTGTGAAGCGGCTGGAATGAGAATCAGCACCTCCAAATCTGAGACAATGGTTCTCAGTCGGAAAAGGGTGCCGTGCTCTCTCCGGGTCGGGGATGAGAATCTGCCCCAAGTGGAGGAGTTCAAGTATCTTGGGGTCTTGTTCGCGAGTGAGGGTAGGATGGAACGGGAGATCGACAGACGTATCGATGCAGCATCTGCCGTGATGCGGACTCTGTATCGGTCTGTCGTGGTGAAGAAGGAGCTGAGCCAAAAGGTGAAGCTCTCGATTTACGGGTTGATCGACGTTCCTACTGTCACCTATGGTCATGAGCTGTGACCGAAGGAACAAGTCCTCGGATACAAGCGGCCGAAATGGGTTTTATCTGCAGGGTATCCGGGGTGTCCCTTAGAGATAGGGTGAGAAGTTCAGCCATCCGGGAGGGACTCAGAGTTGAGCTGCTGCTCCTCTGCATTGAATGGAGCCAGTTGAGGTGGCTCGGGCATCTGATTAGGATGCCTCCCTGGTGAGGTGTTCCGGGCATGTCTCACCGGCAGGAGGCCCCGAGGACGACCCAGGACACGCTGGAGAGACTATGTCTCCCGGCTTGCCTGGGAATGCCTTGGGATCCCTCCGGAAAAGCTGGAAGACGTTACTGGGGAGAGGGAAGTCTGGGCTTCCCTGCTGAAGCTGCTGCCTCCGCGACCCGACCTCGGATAAGCGGTTGACAATGGTATGGTATGGTATGTTGCACCATAGAAAAAAAGAGATAATGGAATAGCTTTTACAGTTTGATTGTACTTCTTGGTACAATGGATTGCTGTTTCAGAACAAATAATTCACATTTAAATTTAGTTGTAGGCCAGAAGCCTTTGAAAAAATTATCTTGTTTGCAGAAACGTTCGTTTTTCAAAACAGGGTTGTATCGTCAGCTAGCTGACTTACCCATTATTTCGATTCCTGCAATTGCACTACTTTTAATATTGATAACATCTCTGCAACCATTATAATTGAGAGGGGAGAGCTTCCACAGCCCTGGCGAATATCTCTATTTATGTTGAATCTCTTACACGTGCCATGACCTAAAGAAACCGAACTATTTATTTCAAAATATAACATACCAATGGTGGTAATTTTTTTCCCCAAAACCAAAATGATAGTTTCAAAAATGAAAGGATGTTCAACAGGATATACGGTTGTTAAAAAACCCCGGCTACGTGTAGACAAGGCCTGAGAGAGAAAGTGAAGTCACGCAGACAAAGCAGGTGGAAGCAGTGATATTTTCGTCAACGATTATGAAAATATTTTATTAACACCCCTATTTTCATAACGATAACGAGCTAAACGTGGCACTTTGATGATGAAAACATGACGTACATGAATTTTCGGTGACAAGACAGGACGAATTTGTTGGCGTGTGGTCCGTCAGACGCTGAACATTTATGACATCCCTTCCTATTGTACACATAATCTCTTTAAAAAACTTACAATGCTGGTGCAACCCATCCTCGTTTGGGCACGCCCACCGCCGGGACAGCACGCAGGACGCGCACACCAGCACAACAAAACACGAACAGGTCTGCGGTCAATCGTCTCGGCTCACGCACACTGACACGCTTTCATTTGACGGATCATTGCGACAGTGACAGCAAATGGGCTTGGTGGTCAGAAACGAAGGAAAGATGGACATAATTTCTGTACAACCCAGCAGATAGAACAACACGATGCATTGTAGACAGCTGCAACGATGTATGTGGCCACAAACTAAGTGGAAAGAATGGCAAATCTCAAGCGACATCTGAGGGCTCACCACGCTGATATTTTGTCCCAACTCGTCCTGTTAACATATACTGTATACATTTACATGCACTCTGTTCAACAATTGGCTTGTGATCAATTTCATTGTGATTAAAGTTTTCAGTAACTCGTGGCGCAAATGAGTGCGGACCGGTTGGTCTGCGTGCGTGCGTATTTCACTAATAGTGAATTACTTTTAAGCCTTAGCAATGCGGTTAGCCGCCAAAGTAGTTGTGTACTTTACTTTTAAAATGTTTGTCTTTATGTACGGAATGCATGTACGAAATATGACTACATTTACGAAAACTAGATTAACTTTTTGGTGGAGTTTCCGTCAACTAAAACAATCACTAATAGGAATGACTAAATGTGACGAAAACTAATTAGTCTTTTGGACGAAAATGCTAAGACTATAAAATGCCTGCCAAAAACACTGCGTGGAAGATAATGAGGAACAGAGAGCAGCTGCAGAAAAGCCCGTACTGATCACTGAACACAAGCGGTGGTAGCCTGCCTCGCAAAGGGAGGCAAACATTTGAAGGACAACCATGCGAATTCGTTCCGTGATTTCTGTCAAGAACGATAGGTGGATGTTCACCAGTTCACTAAACTGTCAGTGGAATTAGTATCAAACTCCTCGTAAACTTTCAGTAGCTGACATACAGAAAGCTAAAACAAGTCCAGGGGGTGAAATTAAGCCGTTTTATTCACCAAATTGATTTTTGCATTTGTTTAGTAATTCATGAAGACCAGAGGTCGTAAAAAAATAATTAAAAAAAAACATTTTTCTTGTGTAGAAGCTTTTAATAAAATATTGTGAAGAGACAATGTAACAAACCACCGCTGGGCTTGAATACACGTACGCCCCGGTAATTAGTATCCTGCCATCACCTTTCACCCGTCAGGTCCGGAGTCAGAGACTGCACCACCAAGCCGCCAAGTAGGAATAGATGTATACTTTATTAAAGGTCACAATTAAAACCCCTCCCCGCACACTTTCCCTACAAAATCATACAAAGACAATGCACGCAACAGGAAACGAGTAAAAGTATCGCCTACTTAACTGGCCTGATGGCCGAGACCCATCCCCAGGGTCAAGGCTTTAGGACGCTGGTCCGGCTCGGCGACGCAAGTCCTCGGGGGAAACGCTGGGCCAGCGCTGAAACGACTGAGAGACTGCCGACTTCACAGGCGCTCGTAAAATTGGTCCGGATGGTCACTTCACGGCAGTCAGCCGGGTAGGCAGACGAAGAGGCAGGCCGGCACTCATAACTAGCCCACCCTAACTATCGCTCGCTCGCTCGCTCGCCCGCTGCGTGGTTCCCCCCCCCAACGCTGGAACGACTGGACCTACAATGCCCTAGCTTCACTGCCGGCAGCACTCACTCCTCAATCTTCTGCCTCACTCTTATAAGATACCACCCCAATCACCTGCAGCTGCGAGCGCTCACACCCGGACACAGGTGTAGCCCGTTCCACTCATTTACTGCCGTCTCCATGGCAACCCCACCCCCCAAAGTCCACTACACTCTCCCCCCTTGACGGAAAAGACTCGCCCCCGAGTCACTCAATCCATCATATAGTCCCGAGTCCACCCGGGTGGCCTTCGACGGCGTACTGGCCGTGACCCAGAGGACGTCTTGAGCACTTACCCTCCTGGCCGGCGACCCAACCGCAAACAGACACCATCCCAAAAAAGAAATTCTTAGACTAGAGCAGAAGGAAGTTAGTTAGAAGTCCTAGATTTTTTTCATTTGAACTCTACCTTCAAAATCAAATGTCTTAAGAAATCCATGGAACAAACAACGTCACTCTGGAACTTTATTCCTCATATTTAAAGCAGTTTGTGGTTTACTATTCTTATTGAGTTGCAATTTTTCTATGACAAAATTACCACTTAAATTTTCAAAATTTCATCAAAAGGCCTTATTAGTGTGGAAATTATGTCATGTGCATAATTTTCTCCTCATAAAGAAATAATTTGGAACAATTGTAATATTATCATAAAGTATAAAACTTTATATAATAAAGCTTGGATTGAAAAGGGTATAGTTTATGTTTCACATCTGTTTGAAAGTAATGGCAATATTTACACTTATGAAATTTTTTTGAAAACAAAATCCTTCCCGGTCAAGTTCAAAGAGTTTAAGTCGATAGTAAATGCTCTTCCTCAGAGTATTCTTCAATTGATGTTATGTCATCTGACATATCAACCTATAAAGTCTCAAACACCTTCCCTCACAATCAGAGGAATTTAGTAAAAATTGCAAAAATAAACATATTAGTTTATTACCAATGCGAGTAAGTATGTGCAGTTGGGTAACTATTGGCGCGTTTTAAACGTTCTGAGGCAATTTGGGTCGTTTGCCCATTTTGCAGAGAAGATTGAGATGAACCTTTTGCCGCCTTGCAACCAGTCACACGCATGAGGGACGATTAGTGGGCCGGACTAAAATCCACTTCCGCCCTTGCAGTCCTCCGCCCCAAAAATGGGCGTCTGTCCGGGACGGAGGAGGGGCGGACCGTTCCGCCCCCCGGGACAGAACGCCCAGCACTGGCCTTTTGTCATTCAGGTTATAATTATAACAGAAAATCAATCATACAATGTTTCCATTATCCAAGAGGTGTATCACTGACCAAATTCTTCTCTTACTAACCAATTTGGATAAAACAATGATTTATCTCAAAACAAAATGTACCTACAATTCCATAATGGGGTGTTGTGGGGACTAAAATTATGTTTGTAAATCATTCTCCAGTAGCGTAAAACCTGTTCATGGAAGGTGGAAAGTTTGATAGGGACGTTATTTAGATCAAAGGCACATCTCAGGAGGAAATTAATACCTCCCTCCTAATTGATCAAAAATATAATTTGGGACATGAAACCACAAGCTGTTTTCATTCTTCAGAAAAGATCTTAAACAATTAACTTTACTGGTGCCGTTGATACAATCTATATCGGCTTTAAGTTCAGAGGTCGTGGGTTCGATCCCGGCTCCGGCCTCCCTGTGTGGAGTTTGCATGTTCTCCCCGTGCCTGCGTGGGTTTTCTCCGGGCACTCCGGTTTCCTCCCACATTCCAAAAAACATGCATGGTAAGTTGATTGGATACTCTAAATTGCCCCTAGGTGTGATTGTGGATGTTTGTCTCTGTGTGCCCTGCGATTGGCTGGCAACCAGTTCAGGGTGTCCCCCGCCGACTGCCCAAAGACAGCTGGGATAGGCTCCAGCACGCCCCGCGACCCTTGTGAGGAGAAGCGGTACAGATAATGGATGGATGGAGAGAGATATATATATATATATATATATATATATATATATATATATATATATATATATATATATACACTCAAAACAAAACAAAAACAAGTGCATACATACAAGTATTACGTATATTTACATATAAGTATTACATAAACAAAATATAAGATAAAAGGACAGAAAATAATAGACATTCAACTCACGAACACTAAAGCGTCTCAGACGCCACACGTTGTCGCCATCTCCTGGTCATTAAGAGAAATGTGTGAGTGACAACTTCCGGGAATCCAAAACAGCCGTTTTTTGATTAGTGTCTCGTGCTATATGAAATTTATCTTTTAGAGATAAAATTTGAAAATCAAACTGTATTTAGACTATGACTTACTCTTTTCTTACAACAAACGAGAAAATCAAGCTGTATTTCAATTTCTGTGTTTCTTTTTTTAAAACAAAATTCAAATAACGAGTCGTTTTCTATTTTTAATAACTGCGCCGACACGTAATATCCAATGACCAAAAGAGACACGGACCCAACAGACACCACCAGGCCTTTACCTATGTAGTATACTGTACACACGTCACTAGAACTGGCTCCATTTTACTAGGGCGGGTCTAACCTGTCAGTGCTACAGGGATACCAAGATGGAAATCCAGGGGCTTTCTGATGCCCAAAACATTCACTCGCAACATGGCGTCCCACACTCAGGCACGTCGTCTGCCTTGGGGCCAGTTAGTGGGTCTATATTTCAGTTTCCTTCCTCCAAAAACGAAGCGGATCAACAACTGGAATCGTCTGAATTTGGAAACGACAACAGCAGACCAAGGACATCTCCGCTTCGCCTACTGGCGGAAAATGGTAGAGGGGTGGATTTTCCCTCAGTCAACAAGCTGCAACTCACTGACAATAACAATATGCCAGATAACGTACAGAATGGGGAACTTCGTGACGTGAACTCAGCAGAGGAAGGCAGCGAGAACCACGGCTGTACGTCGAACTTTGTCCTTTCTGGTCGGAGAGCTGGAACAAAGAACGTGGATTCGACATTGCAAATGGCGCTGCTGCCACCCGAAGGGGAAGAGGAACCGACGCTTGAGCAGCGTCTAACGTTATCAGTGCCACCTTTACGGCATCAGCGTGGGAACGGAGCCTCCAAGCAGCCGTCACTGACCAGCCACAACCTCACCGGGGTGGATCGAATCACCACATCAAAGGAGAGTCAAAATAACGCGAAAGAGTTGTACTTAGTTTTCAATGTATTTCAGGATGATAGGAATTGCGATGAAAACAAACATCGATTGGGCTCCTCGTCTAAAATGTGGGACAAAATGAAAAGACGAGGACCTGAATGCTCGAAAGCTACTTCTTGTGAGCCTATGGAATTGGAGAACACTAGTAATGCCCTTCTTTGCTGTTCCAATGAACACCCGGATCGCTCGGAATCACTGGATTCGAAAAAAAAAGATGCTGTGGATAATTTTGCGAACGGCTCCTCAACCAAGGTCGGTACAAAACAAACAGACTGTTACCATACCGTCGAAGACGTTGTTTTGACGAACAAATATGGCGAGAAGATATGTGGCCAGATATGTACCGAAAACAGTGAAGGGAAGGCGTTGCGAGAGCTTTCGTTTCTGGCTCGTAACGATGGTTTAATTTCAAATTTGGACAGAGCGGAAACTATGGAGGCTTCTGACTTAATTTTGGACTCTGCTGTACTTGATGGCAGTACAAACTCTGGCAGTCTTTCCTCAGGTCCGGATGCAAATGAAACCTTTTCTGGAACCATTATGATAAACAATCAGACTATAATAGTGACCATAGAGAATGGAACATTGACTCTAGCTGCCCCGTCTGACGGCTATGTTCACAAAGAGGATGATTTGGTCAGCTTAAAGGAGCATTTAGGAGTCAAAGGTCATGAAGATATTGTTCTTCTCAACTATGATAGTGGCACTAAAGCAATCGGGAAGATCAGCACATTGGCAGTGACCAGCCACCCCGAAGAGGCCAGGCCAGGGTTGTCCATATGTGACTCTGAAATGTCTCTACTTGACAACATAGCTTTGCCCACCCTGAGTACCTCGCTTCATTCCTGCCCTATTATCAAGCAGGAGGCAGGTGGTTTGCATGAAATAACAGAAGCTGATTTGGTTACCTCGTCACCCAAACCTACAGTAACAAACAAAGATTCAAAATGTGGACGCCTTTTCCGGCCCAACAAGGTGATAACTGTTTCTTTTGCCTGCCCGGAAGTGGGATGCTCCTGTACATTTGACACACGGCAAAAGCTGAAAGTTCACCTACTGAACCATGCTGAAGACCCACGCCCCTACCAATGCACAGTGGAAGGCTGTGGCTGGGCTTTTGCCACATCCTACAAACTCAAGCGGCATCTTCAGTCCCATAACAAGCAACGGCCGCATACCTGTCATTTTGAAGGCTGTGGCCGGTGTTTCACCACTGTCTACAACCTTAAGGCTCATACCAAAGTCCACGAGCAGGATGATGCCTTCATCTGTGAGATCTGCAATGAGAGGTTTCGCAGTGCAACGCGACTTGGCAATCACCAGAGAGTCCACTTCGAGCCACAGAGGCCCCACAAGTGTGAATTCCCAGGTAACACATTTGTAATTATGAAAAGCTGCACCTAACCGTACACAGTATGTTTTTGTCAGTATTATTTCAGACTTGCGGTTTCATTGCAAAAAAAAAATCCCATAGGTATCCAATCTAGGACCCCAAGTGGCCAACAACTTTGACTTACTAAGACATGATGCACGTTTTTCAGACAAATAACATACACTTATTTTACTTATTTTATTTACTTTCTCAAGCCGTTAGCAAGGGTTAGCAGAAAGATCAGGTTATTACCAAGCCAGACATGAGGCTCTGTGTCTCTGACACTTGCTGTCCAGGTAGTCAAGAACAGGGTTCCCGCAGGGTCTGAAAGGGGAAGTCAACCCAAACTTATTTTTTTTCAAGAATATGTTCTATGCAAGCCCACTAGTTGAAACAAGGCGTTTCGAAAAATGTTGTGATTGTGGAATAAGAGTTAATCTACCCGTCTTTAGCCATCTCTGGGGGTGGCCATTTTGTCACTTCTGTCGACTGAAAATGACATCACAACTGCTCAGGGCTCAGGTAACGACCAATCACGGCTGACCTGTTTTCTGAAGCTGAGCCATGATTGGTCATTACCTGAGCACCGAGCAGTTGTGGTGTCATTTAAAGTCGACAGAAATGATAAAATGTCCGCCCCCTGAGATGGCTAAAAGGAGTGGATTTTGCTGGTTAACTCATATTCCACAAACGCAATATTAATAAGAATAACATGTTTCAACTAGTGGGCCTGCTGGGAATATATTCTTGAAAAAAATGTGTTTGGGTTGATTTCCGCTTTAAAAAGTCTTAAAAGCATTGAATTTAGGAATGATTAATTAATACCTTTAAAAAGTCTTTAAAAATCTTCAAAAATATCATTTTGATATCTGGGTCTTCAATTTTATGTTGCATGTCATTTCTCCATGTCCCATATCTCCTCAAAATGGGCTGTATGTGTCAATTTTGGATAAATAGCTGCAAGAAAAGCATCAGAGTTCAGCCTGTTGAAATTTCAAAGTTGG
Organism: Filicampus tigris; assembly: GCF_054856515.1. NCBI lineage: Eukaryota > Metazoa > Chordata > Actinopteri > Syngnathiformes > Syngnathidae > Filicampus > Filicampus tigris. The sequence continues at coordinate 1,328,689 of NC_141225.1, read as the reverse complement.
ACTTGGAAGTATTCAGAGCACCTGACTTCCAGCGACAAGGCTGACCAACCCTTCAGCCGAGTGCGGTCATTTAAAGCACGTGGCCATATTGTATTTCTCATTTCCAGTGGGCTGTTTTAAAGTCATTAGTTTTTTTATTGATTTGTCCCCCAAAAATGTATATAATTGAAAATGCAAGCTAATATAATTTTCCTGATTGGAAAACAAAAAAGAAACATAAATTGAGCTTGTTTGTGAAAAATGGACCATCCTGGCCGAATAATCTTTTTAATGTCAGTGAATGTGGTGGTTAAGGTTAAAGGTCAAGACCTAAATTTTTCTCTTGCACGGTTCGATTTACATTACAGTTGTGAAAATGAACAATTATTTGGAGTCACAGACTCGTTTTTATCTTGTTGAGTGTTGCTTGTCCTGTAATGGACAGGGTAAAGAGGATATATTCTCCACCCTTGGTCCACCGTCTGATGTTAAGTTGAATTTCGCTGTGACGATACGTGACGCATGACAAATGCATTTCATGTTTCACCACCTTTAGCCTTTAGTGGAACAGCACAGTGTTCAAAGTTTCTTATTCTAAAAATGTTTTTGGAGGTCTCCAAAAACATAAATAATTAGAGGGGATCGCAAAAAGAGACCACTATCTGTTGGTGACCCCAAATATTAACGAAGTTTGGAAAAGTGTGCTCTGTGTTAATCATAGCTTTATTAATGTATCATTAGTGTCATTTGTGATTGGACTCGTATCATGCAGGACATTTATACTTTTCTTTCTCTGTTTAGGGTGTGAGAAAACTTTCATCACCTTCAGTGCTCTCTACTCACACAACCGCACTCACTTCAGGGAAACGGGCCATTTCACCTGCACCTACCCAGGCTGTGCCAAGATGTATGACAAGGCCTGTCGCCTCAAGATCCATTTGCGAAGTCACACCGGTAAGTTGATGCTTGATAAAGAGTTACAATTAGGCTGACCCATGATGGACTTAAGTTTGAGCTATAGGCGTGTCAAATCCAATTTTTGTTGTGAGACACATCTTAATTATGGTTTCCCTCAGAGGACTTTTTACAACTGTTAAAACCATATTCATGTATAGTCACCTCATCATCTCATTACATACAGTATACACAATTGCCCTTGCAATTCAAGGCGTTGACTGGGCCATCCATTGCACTCACTAGTTGGAATATGAGTCAAGCAGCAAAAGCTAGCCATCTCAGGGGGCGGCCATTTTGTCACTTCTGTCAACTGAAAATGACATCACAGTTGCTCAGTGTTCAGGTAACGACCAATCACAGCTCACCTGTTTTCTGAAGCTCAGCTGATTGGTCGTTATCTGAGCCCTGAGCAATTTTGATGTCATTTAAAGTGGATAGAAGTGACAAAATGGCCGCCCTCTGAGATGTCTAAAAACAAGTGGATTTTACTGCTTAACTCATATTCCACAGACACAATATTAATCAGATTACCATGTTTTGACCAGTGGGCCTACATGGATAATTTTCTTAAAAGAATTTTTGTGGGTTGACTTCAGCTTTAAGTGATACGCCAGATCACTTGCCTACAGGTATAAATCAGTCTTGTCTTACTTTTTCTTGCTGTGAACACGGCATCCAGACATGGATATTTATTCATTTATTCAAACGGAAAGGATGTAACCTGACCCGCACCACAGACAGCCTTCTGCCTTCGCATGCGATGGGCAATTATTTATTATGTGCTGCACATTGGCCTCATCTGACACAGAGTCAGCAAAGTGGGTGTCCTTCATCGATGATTGATGGACCTGCTGTCAGTATTGAGGGAATGCCCACCTCTGACAAATGACGAGACTGACTCAGATTCGTCAGAATCTGACCAAGAAAATACCGCGTTGAACTGGAGAGATGGCTTCATTTTATGAACATCTATTTCCCCCCCTTTCCAGGTGAGAGGCCATTTGTTTGTGACTCAGAGGGGTGTGGCTGGTCCTTTACTAGTATGTCAAAATTGCTCCGTCACAAACGGTAAGTATACTTTCACTTTTACTAACAGGAGTTATGCCCTGCGGGTAGGGGTGTAACGGTACACTTGGGTGTATTAATACGTTTCGGTATGGCATGTTCGGTTTGGTCCATTTGCGTTCGGTTCGGTCCACTTATTAGCGCGCGTTTACGCACGGACGCTATTGAATGTTGCATGTGGGAGAGGAGAGTGACACAAAAGTGAGAGCCAGAAGAGCTAGAGCTCGAAGGTCCCCCCGTACACTGCGGTCTCCTGTTTGGGAACATTCGGGTTAAGTCCAAAAGTTGTGTGCCGACATTGCTACATGCAATGGGCGGCAGGTAGCACGTCTAACATGCACGGCATAATCCGACTGTGAATGTTTCTTAGACGAGGGAGCAAAAACATCAAACTTAAATAGTGAGATTTATCATATTGTAGCGACTTCCAGGAAGACACCGTCATTTTTATTAATCCAAGTACAACTGTTAATCCAAGTACAACTGCTCGCGCTCTTCTTTCTCCGCTGCACCACTCGCTTGCCGTACGATGCATTCATGAACATCTGAAACATCACAACTCAGCAACACACAAATCCGACCACAAGACAGATAACCCAATTCGTTACAATATGCTGTTGAACATTCAAAGATTTCAATGCCTAAAAAATGAATACAATTTCAGAAAGACTTTTTAAAGTTACCGTATGTTTTTCATTATAAAAATAGTTTTAATATAGTTAACAATAACTGTAACTGTTATTGTATTTTTGTCATCACAAAAAGTGTATATTTGTACTGTTATGACAACCTGTCTTTAACTTGAATACTTGTCATAGTATCATAGACACTTAATGTGTTATAGTCATAGGCTGTTGCTTCTGAGTGTTTAAAGATTTCAGTGTCTTTAATAATTTACAAAATGAAGAGATCCTTATTGTTAGTGTATTTTTTAATTCTGATGTAATTTCTTGGAATATCACCCGAATGGTTCGCTTTTATTTTTTCGAAAAAAAAGTAGTTTACTTGTCAAAAAAAAACTTTTTTTGTTCCGAAAATATACCGAACCGAAGTTTCCCAAAAACCGAACCGAAACGTGATTTAGCGTACCGTTACCCCTACCTGCGGTGCACATATCCGTCAATACACTGTGGTGTAGGTGCGCCAGATAAAAGAGAGTGATGGCACAAGTCTGCATGCCTAAAATTGCCACAAATAATTTACTAATAGTTAAACGGGCTATGACAGGGGTCGATAGCCTTTAATACTCAGAACTGTATTGACACAGGAAAAAAAAAACACTGGGAACCACAAAACCTTTTTGATATCCAAAGTGAAGATAATACGTCAAATGAAAAAAATGTAAATATGTTTAAAAAAATGTTTAAATAATCCACTTATTCATGAAATTAGGCACAAACTTGGATTATCCACCTGCAGCCACCCAAAAATGCAAACCAAAAATGCCATGTTTTGTCATCATTTTATTAAATGTGGATTGTGCAGTCAGCTGTCCAATTTGAATTAAGGTTTTAGAGGGTGATTGTAAAGTTGCCCATAGGTTTTAGGAAGCTGATTCACCAGGCGCTTTAGGCCGGGAGTGCATATCCACGTTTCTACCACTACCGTGAGAGCTGTTGCGTGTTTCTACCTTTAAAGTCGGGAGAGTGTATACGTCATTTTCTTTTTTTAAATCCAATTCTCGGTCTTCTAGCCAATAAAATGCATGTGACGGTGTCGTGACTCCTGGGACGATCTCTGTAATGTCTGCCAATTATGGTGGACGCCGTCGAAGTGAAAAAGACGAAGTGCTTGTGGACTTTGAACCAGTCGAACGTGATATATAGTTAAGATGTGTTTGTAGACAATGACGATATTGATGTCTTTGTGATAGAATAGAGGATGGTATTTACCACTGGATTTTTTTTTTAATTAAAAATGTTGCTTCTCTTGCACTGTTAAAAAAAAGAAGTTATTTTTACATCTTTGATTGTAACAGTAACGAGTAATAAACTCGGGCTAATTTGAAAGCCACTTGTCTAAATATTCAATTTCTTTTGGAATTATGTATCTATCTGCTATATGGGCTGAGGTAGGGCTGGGCGATATGACTGAAAAGTGTATCACGATATAAGTGTTTCATATTGGTAGATATCGATATATATTGAATTGTTTTTCTTTTTTTAAACTATTGAAAATAATGACCAAAGAAAAATACATTTAGGTTATTTTATTTTAACATAATACTTTACGTTTAATAACGTTTAATAAGAGGTCAATGTAACTATGAAAGAGTGAAATAAACCTGTCGATATAAAGATTAAATAAACCATCCATTTTAAAGATAATGTGCTTAGTAGGGCTAAGAAATGTTGATGAGAAATGAAAAACTGTCGCAATCTAAGTATTTCATATCAGTCAATATTGATAATTATTGATTTTGTTTTAAACCTTACTTTTAAATAACAGTCAACTGTTTTTTGTACATCGTTATGTAGTTTAATGTGCAGTTTGTCCTCCATCAGTGCATTGTAAATGCGTATTTGCATTAGGTCTACCCCAAAGCAGTTGTTGACACATATATTAGACTTCATTCAATGTTCATTCAATGTAAGTGGACGAATACTCTTTTGCAGTGCATCATCGTTTATCTACCGTCTTAGGACTACTTTATCTTTTTAACGGACTCAGTATTGCCATAGTCCATTCATATTTTACTTGCTTGATATTACCTTGAGTGCGATGCCGGTGTCGGATAAGGCTAACTACTGCTAGCATGTCAAAGACAAGAACTCCTCTACTTGTACACCATGGCTCCATCTGCGGGTTTTTAATAGGGTTATCATGCATAATATAATTTAATTGTAAGAGTTGTACTGAGTCGAGTGGTCATTTATTTGAGCAAAGTTACGGCGCTCACTCGCTGGACGCGAGCATAGCGCACGGACGCCGGGCCCGCGAGCGTAGCCCATGGACGCCGGGCCCGCGAGCCTAGCGCATGGACGCCGGGCCCGGAGCATGCTCCGTTGAGTTAACAGCTTCTTCATGTTGGTTTAAATGCTTCTTCCTCGTTGGTTTAAAAGCTACTGCTTCTTTGGTTTAACCCTTAGATGCACAAGTGACTGGACTCTACACTCTTCCATAAGTGGGTCAAAAATGACCCATATTAGAATCAATGTGTTTTTATGCCATTTTTTTCATTTTGGTTAAGAATAACCACTTGTATAGTATTTAGTATTATATTTAGGACCACACAACAATGATTTCATGTTTGAAATATCTTCATTTTTTCCCTTTTAAACATTTTTGGTGTTGCAACCTGCGTTTCGAAATCTACTTCACAACTGATGTTTTGCCCTCGATTCTTCTGAACTTCTTCCCCTGGTTCTCTCCCCGTGTAAACTATACCGTCTATTGCATCACAAACCCAGAGGATCTTTAGGCCGTACTTGGCAGGCTTGCTTGGCATGTACCGTAGAAACTTGCACCTACCCCTGAATGGCACACGCTGGTCATCCACAGTGACACAATCACTGGGGATGTATCGCTTTTTGCAGTTGACCAGGAAAAGGTCCCATACATTGTGGAAGGCTGCCATATGGTCTGTTACCAGTCAGAAGGCTCTGGTCCTCTGATCATCCAAGCGCAAGGTATGGTGAATGTCTGCAAATCTTCCAATAGCCATGGGGGCCTTATACATGGGAATATGTAGAGAACTCCCAAATAGCTCACGGACTGATACATCCCAGTTCTTCTCACTTCCTGCAAGCAGGGTCAATCCAATGAAGGTCATAAATTCATCTTTTTTCCAAGGTCCATTCTTTTCCTCTAGCTGTTGCTACTCTACATCCTTCCAAGTTTGTGCACTTCGTCACCTCTTGTATTATATCATCAGTGATAAAGAACTCCCTTGCATCTTCTGGTGAGGCAGTAGTGCTAAGCCCTTGTGCAGGCCCTGACTGACTTCTGAGGGTGTTGTGACTCTGTGTTCTGCACTGGTCGGGAGGTAACTCGCTCCAGTAAAAGCCCTTCCGACTCATTCTGTTGGACATGATTTGGACACTTTCTTCTTCAGACGACACATAAGAGAAATTTGCTGAATCAGATTGATTCTGTTCAGTTGTATTTCCACTTCCGCCTGGACAATAGTCTGGGTCCTCATGATCAGAAATTTCAGACTCAAGACTGGCCTTCAACATCTAGCATCTGTAGGACAATTTCAGCTCTGTATCTAGCAGCCATGACACATTGGATGAGGAAACATGAAAGTAATGTGTCCAATAGATCAATATGTAGCTGTATTAATAAATACAAACACACACTGCATATAGTAATGTTGGCTAACTCTAGTTAGTTGATTAGTTGTAGTTGATACATCAGCACCACCTGCTTTTTCAGCACGGCCAGAAAACGTTTTTACATATACACTGGTTATGTAGTAGGCTAATATGTTGATAAACAATAATAACATACTCTTTCACACAACAATCATGAATGACACGCACACACATTGTTAACACAATGTATATACTAATGTTAGTGATCTTAGTTAGCTAGTTAGTGTTAGCTAGTTATAAAGTAGGGTAATTTGGATAAATAATAATAACAACAATCATGAAAGACACACACAATATTATATGAAGATAATACTTTCACGTCAGCTCTTGCTGTGTGAAACGATCTTCCTGAAGGGTGAAACCTTTGATATAGTCTGTGTGGTTCACAGTTAATTTATTTCTGACAGCCAAAGTTGATAAAAATCAATGGTTCCCATTGGATTCCATAGAAAATGCATGCGGGTCATTTTTGACCCACTTATGGAAGCTTGGGGTAGTAATACAAAAACTGTAATTTCTTAAAAGGTATAAAAGGTAAGTTAAAGGCTTCTTCTTCATGTTTGGAGGCGGAAGTGGACTGCCTACATCACGTACCATTCTGCGATCAGTTTTGTTTTTCTTTTTTCTATTGAACGTTTTATCGAAGGCATTTTCTATTGGTATCGATCACGTGTCAATCGCGATACATATCGATATCGAATTATCAGCCCAGCCCTTGGCTGAGATATTGATTATTTTCTTCGTGTTGAATTTCTGGGAAAATTTCAGGTTTTCGAGGGTGATTCAAAAAATGACCTTAGGTTTTAAGGCCTAGATCAGTGGTGCCTACACTTTTTCTGCCTGAGAGCTACTTATGACATGACCGAGTTAAAATGATCTACCACCTACTAAAAATGTATAACACATTATTTATAAATATATTGAGAATTATTTTTATATGTACCGTATATGCTGGTGGACCTTGCATGAATGCCTCAACCTATATAGCACAATACAACAAAAAATGTTTTGTAATTACCTTACTCTGATGACTTGCACTGAATGGAATTAGCCGGGGATGCGTAGTCCAGACAGTAGATGCTGATAGCCAGACTCAAGCAGATTTGCAGCAACAACAATCCGCCCATTCGCTCCATTTGGCGGTTTCCGGTGCTTCGTTCCGCGTCCCACCGCTCCAAACGCATCATTCGCCCCGCACGCAACCGCCTGCGTGAGCTACATTGACTCCAATTAAAACGTGCGGTGACAACAGAACGTGACAAACCAAAATAAGGAACAACACGGATCAAGCCTCCCTGCCATGACGTTGACAGCCTGAGATGGAGAACAAAAAAAAAAAAAAACACGCCCCAAAAGTGGGCTTGCCAATTTGCGGCCAAAAAATCCCATAAATCACTACAGATTCTTTTAGCGGGGTGAATTTTAGTCCTGACAATTTTTTCTTACAGATATATTATATAAGTGTTGATGTTCAGTCCAATCAGTGTATCTTTAATGGGTTAAGCATTCTGCTTTCTTCAGAAACTTTTCTTTTCTTGGATTTATGGTCTACCCCACACGGTTAAATGTATCTTAAATCTTGGCTTCTGGTGTTATCGACCAATCAGACGTTGGCCAACTAGAACCAACGCTTACCACCTGTGGCGTCGCTTTGGAAAAATACACCGCAATGACAGACAGCGATGCTGACCTTTAAATTAATGGTGAGATGTAATACCCCTCCGTACCATCAGCGGCGGTAGTCACTATTCCTTGTGGTTAGAAAAAGCTATTGGCCAGGGGCGGATTATAGGGCTGAACGATTTTAGGGAAAAATTGTATTGAGATTTTTCTGACAAATATCGCGATTTTGATCGGATTTGCGATTTTCTTCAAATTAAGCTTCAGCGCATTTACAACATACAACTTACAACATTTAGAAATATGAGAGAACATGACATCATACCATCAAATACATTAAAACTATTACTTCAATAATGCAAGTACACTAAAAAGGTTTTGTGAGGGAGGCTGTCCTTTCTCAAGGTTTTTAAAAGGGTTCAAGTAAGGCAAGACCTACTGTACTACTTGCTATCATGTATAAATATGCAATTAATGTTTTAAATTTAAATGTTCTTTGTACATAAATTAAGATTATATATAAATACTTTTTCTAGACACTTATCTGTTTCAAACAGAGACTGGGGACTTATCAATATGGCCTGAAATTCATATCATGGTATTGGCTTAATATTATACCAACAGTAATGGTGAGTGTAAAAGTGTAAAAATCTTAATGGGAATATTTCTGATTGGGTTATTTCAATGTGAAAAGGTAAATATTTCCTGTTAAAAAGCGTCAAAGTATCATTTTCATTCTTCTCTCGGCTTCTTTTCATTCAAAATTTGCATTTTCATGTAAACATGCTTGCCTATTTAACAAATAAAACAGAAGGACAAAGCTGAATTAAATAAAATTAATTTTGAGACCTATTACTGTGTAGATCTCAAAACTCAGCACTCTGTGGTACAAAATAGTACAAATCTATGCAAATAACATTGCTGATACTAACAGTAGCCAAGAAACTCCAGGACCGACTACAGCCGCGTTCGCCGTCACCATTTCGGCAGGAACCCCCAGTATGCCGGAGCTCCTGAGGAGGTCGCGTTGTAGTCTGAACAGGTTTTAATTTAAATTAGGGATGTCGATCGGCACCGATCATTATCGCCCGATTTTCGTGAAAAATTACGTGATCGGAATATTTGATCAAAGCCTTTTATTGCTGATCAAAAAATCCGATCACCCGCAGCCTGTGTGCAGTGTTGCGTCCCCCCCTCCCCTCGCCCACTGCACACTGCGGAGGCGCGTGGCACTAACAAACAGGTTAATAACATGTCTGCTGTGTGGAGTTTGCGTCTTGTAATATATGCCATGAAAAGGTACCTCGCGGGGGAACATGGCCAAAAGTTTCAACACAACCAACTTAATCCGACATTTGAAGAACAAGCAATTGGAAGACCATGGTGAGTTTACGAGGCTCACTGCATTGAATAAAATACGGACACAGCAGCAGCAATGACGGCAGCTAACGGTCAGTGCATGCTGACCAACTCAAACCCATATCACCGCGACAGGCAAAAGGCAACGCAAATAACCAGGAAAATAATGAAATTGATCGGACTTGATGAGGAACCACTCTCCGATTACGCCGTCTGCTCCACTTCGAGCCTCACTATGTGCTACCCAGACGCAAATACTTCACAGACATACGTCTGCCTGAGCTCCACCAGAGAGTGTATTGTTGCATCGAAAGTTTCCTAAAAGAAGGCCTATTATCCTGTTTAAGTTTTACAAGTGTTAGATGGAGCTCGGATGTCAGTCCTGTGTCGATGTTGAGTCTAACAAGGGAGTTTTTCGCTCGCGTAATGACAATGTCCGAAACGAGGCATCTGTATTCTAAAAGCAGAGTTGGGGGCAGACAAATTTTAAAAAATGTCTTGACTAAGCATGGCCGGAAGTGGATTTTAGTCAGGCCCACTAATCATGCGTTTGACGTGGTCACGAGGCGGCCAAATTTCATCTCAGCCCACTCAGTGAAAGGCTTCTTTTTAGGCTTCTTCTACTCGCGCGTTGGCGCGAGCGACAACTGCTGCATTGATTCACGTGACTGACGCTTTGTGCTGTTGGCGACAGGTCTGCAACACATGCCACGCACCCATCAGGAATTGTTGCTGCTTTGATCGGTCCATTATGTCACATGTTGCGATGACACACAGTTTCCCACACAGAGAGGAGGAGAGAGAGGATGTAGCACGCAGCTCGTTGCTGCTGCAAAGCAAACTAGTTTAGTTTAAATAAAATTAAATGCATAGTCTCATCATCTCGGCCCCTTTATGGTTGTAGCAGGCACGATATCCATTGTTGTTGCTGTCTTTTTGAAGCGACGCCCCCTGACTTGGAACTCAACTGTTTCAAAACAGTTCGTGTCCGGGAGTATATTAAGCTGCGCGCAGCACTAAAGGGAACGGGGCGGGAGGTGATCATTTTTCTGAATAAGGGTGGGGGTTCGCGGCTGGTACCCAGGTCAAGGGTGGAGGGTCGTGGCCGGACCGGCAAAAAAGGGTCAAGTGCCCAGTTCTGTCTAAAAGACAAAATACAGGTGGTATTGAGAGATAATGCGCCAGGTGAAACCTATGACCAATAATAAATGGCCGACCGAGTTTGGGCTTTATGGCACGCACCCTGCAGCTTATGCATGATGCGGTACTATGGCACGCACCCTGCAGCTTATGCATGATGCGGTACTGTCACAGCGCAGTATAAGTGACATTATTGCCACAGGGAGACGTATTTTGGGTCATTTGTGGGCAACAGACCCACTTTATCATTTTATAATTCATGAAAAGATGAACAGTGACTTTTTTCTTGTTGACAAATGCACAAGATAGTTTGTCTATGCACAAGACAATGAACCAAGTTCCTTAGTTGTTTCAATTTAGGGACTCATTGAATAGTTCATTCGAGTGAAGCCTGCATGTGACTATTTTTTCTACTATGATTATATTCTGAATCATGCGATGTTTAGGTGGCATGTTATTTATTTGACCTTTTGCATAATTAAGTCTGTTGGGACTGCCAATTACTTTGATCTTGTCGTGTTACGTGTAGTATAAAAGATTTACCAAAAGCGCCATGGTCAGGTGAAGTGATGGATCATTTGGTAAATATATTGAATGGACTACGTTCCTAGGAGCAACATTGGCTTGAATTGGGGAAATTCACCTCAATTCTAAATTCTCTGCTTCAAATTTAGACACTAGAGGTTTCCAGTGCTTTTACACAGGACCACAATTCATCCAGAGAGACAGGTTCAATGCAACACTCTTTCAATA